>NC_133487.1:8871728-9171728 GCF_025370935.1 Choristoneura fumiferana | reverse complement strand
TTCTATTAATTTAAACAGGGTTCCACATATATAAAAAGTGTTTTTGTGCAAAAAATATGTCTCAAACATTTTTGTATTTCTGTTGCAGTTGCGTGTAGATAAATTTATTCTTTAGCTTGTTTATGTCGACGTTACAGACAGTTTCTCATAAGTTATAACTAATGCGGTCGTTACAGAATTTAAACTGCACCAAAGCGATTACGATTCACCTTTAGCACATACTTCCTGCTATTTTGCACCGAGCTCATAAATTTGATGTTTTAACATTTGACGGTGCATAGAAAATAGGAAAAGTAGTCGCTAGTTTAGATATCTTATAATTACAATAGATATTAAAGACATGGATGGGATCCGAGGAGATAGAGACATTATATTTATACATATTCGACTAAACTACAAAAAAATAATAGAAAAACTACATTCGTATAAGTGGACAGAATTTAATTTAAAAAAGAAACATCGGCGATCAACCGATATAAAATTAGTCATCACATACACATTCTACTACATACCTACTAACCATAGCAATAAGATTATAATACATAACTACTAACACTATGGATTCGAAGTCCGGAATAAATGATTTGTATTTGTACATTCTACTAGTTACAGAACTGCGCAGCTATAATTAAGTTGCATTATTTACAAAGTTTGCATCGCGAGCAGAACTGCACAACTTTACATGGGTGAGTTAGAAAGCTAAACTATAGCAAAATTACTGGCACGTGAGGTATGGCCTCTTTGGCAACGCGTTGCAATACCCCTGGTGTTGCTGTTTATGAACTATGGGCCCGTACGAGTTAAAAAAAATACATCTGATAAGTATTGGGTATACACGGATAAAACCAGCCCTGATCAAAACTAACTTAAATAGAGATTATAATCATAATGCCTACAAGAACTTACTCATAAATTTGAAAGGAGATTGACGTACCTACTCGGGTCCACCTCCCGGGATACAGCCGTCATTGAAAAGCTTTTGTTTTCTAAGCGGTTGAAGCCAATCAACGCTTTTCAATTCAAAAACCACATTCATTTATAAGGAAAACACCGCAAAGCAGATCAAGGACGTCGGAAACTTTTACAGAAGAAACGGCTGAATAAACTTACAGAAAGCCGAAAAAATAAATTACTCGCAGCAGAAGGTGATTTTAATTGATGCATCTCAATGGCTCCAACGAGGAATAATCAACTATTTATGGTTAAGCAGGATTATCTTTTTCTGCAATTCATTAAAAAATAAGTAAAATAAAAGGCACATTTGAAAACTTAGAAACATCAGCAACAACATATTTCCGAGTACACCCATATCAATCCACAAACACCCCTGCTTCTAAAAAGCCATGTAAAAAGCATCTGCTTGGAGTTCGGGCTCGGGTAGCAGATGTCCGACATCAAGACGTTATGGAGGGTAATCCGGATCACATGTTATGCTAAAAACGAACTGACGTAGTCCAAATCGATTCTTTTCTATCGAATGCGTTCGATCCCAATTCCGTCTGACGTTAACTCGGATAGTGCGCTCGATTCCTAGAACGCTGGCGATCTGTCGCGCACATGGAAATAGACTGGGTACTTATCCATGGCACTGCAATATCTAAATGATACGGTTTCCTCTATTTCGAAATCATAGCGCTCATGATCATTGAAAGCATGAGCCGCTTTCGTGTCGTAAGTGAAACGTGATATTTGCTTAATTAATGAAAATGTCAATCAAACCAATCACTTAAACCCTTAGCACAATGATTCTTTTGACAGTGCAGTGATATCCATCCACATATCAACTTACCTTTAAATATCGATTTTAGGCAATAGTACTACGGTAAAAATTTAAGAATGGCGTTTATAACAATTTAATTTAGTCATAATTAAACCGCTAAAGTTCGATATCGGATATCACCCGCCGGTAAGCGACGCTGGTTGGAGTAATTAGCTAAGAGCATAATTAAGTGTGTACGTTACCTGGCGCTAGGTTAAATACGGCCACCTTGCCTCGCGCATCGAGTTTACACCAAGTTCTGAGAAACTCCGTCTGACGCAATTCCGGTCATGATCTCGAATTCACAACTCTTGGAGCTAATTTCCGAACGTCACTTTGTTCTTTATTCAATTTCCGATATTGGCTATTCTGCGCGTTCGGAATGTAGTTTTCCACTTCTGTTTGGTAAACAGGAGCAAAGAGGTCGGGAAATCATTAGGAATTGTCCAAAGTCGAGTTAAGAGCCACTCGAATTATTTTGATTAGTGGAAGTAATATAATATAAATTACTTAGAAGTAGAGATATAAATTGCTGGGTACAAAAATAGTAGGTATCTACCTAAGTACACTAAATTCAAGTGTAAGGGTAAGAATTTTTTGCTACGGTTTAAATTAAATTCTCCGGGATTAGGTTTAACAACGCAATTAAGAAAATAAATTACTGTAAGGATTCAGAAAAAGAGGAAAAGCGGGAGCGTGGTATTATCAAGAGTGATTCTTTCTTCTTCAAAAACCCTCTAAAATTGCGCAGGTGTAATAAAATATCGCGGTATACATAGGTATGTAGGTAAGGAGGATAACACAAAAAAGACAATGATTGATACACGAGGTTCGTGAGAAAAATTTCGCATTTTTCTTTGGAAGTCATCCCCCCCTTTTTATTCCCCTCCGCCTTCATAACAGCCATCTCGGTCGAATATTAAATTCGCCTTGTCAGTGGAACGGCACTGCGTCTCGTAATATTGTGACTTCTGTCCGGATAAACGGCAAATATTTCATTCTTAATGAAAACCAACATTATTAAGTTGATCAAATAATTACTATTAGTGTTTATATCGCCTGTGTGTACGCTTAAGTGTTACGTGTACCTCTTTCTCAGTGTTTTACTCATACTCACACAAAAACACTGCATCAACCTTTTCAACTTATTGCATTATAGAAGTTACAAAAACGTACACGATATTATTTTGCAGTCAAATTTAGGTAGTTAGAATTGAGTACGAAAAGATTAAATCTGTTACCAAATAATAAGAGTACAGTACCTCAAATCCATGTTTTTACTTTCAAACGAGAGCAAATTATAGTCCATTTCGGTTGCCTTACCTGAAAAAAATAAACCCATAATTAGTAAATTTCAACATGAAGGTATAGGTACAAACATTTACCAAAAAAGTTTTAAAATAAACTTACTCGTGTAATTATCATATTCTTTTGATTATAATATATTCTGTATTATTAATTCTAGTTTTGCATCAACTAACTATTCTACTTTATTATACAACACGAAACTACGCTAATTAAACTTATCGAATAAAGAGCAATAAGCGCGTAAAAGTAGTTAATTAATTTCTTAGACCTTTTCACAAAGGCTCGAGCATTGTGAGAGTTAGTATTACATTTCATACACTTTTAGTTGAAAACTTAACTCAAAGGTAATAATTAAAGCATACAAAAATTGCGAAGTCTTATTATAAAACGTTTCAATTTCACCGTTAAAACTGAAACTTTTTAATATGAGTCGATATAACTAGACAGCTCACAAAATCACCGGAACTAGAGATTAAAATTAGTAATAGGTACATCATCATCATCATCATCATCAGCCCGAAGACGTCCACTGCTGGACAAAGGCCTCCCCCTTAGAACGCCACAATGAACGACAACTTGCCACTTGCATCCACCGGTTACCCGCTACTCTCACGATGTCGTCAGTCCACCTGGTGGGAGGCCTGCCAACGCTTCGTCTTCCGGTTCGTGGTCGCCACTCGAGGACTTTTCTCCCCCAACGGTTATCTGTTCTTCGAGCGATGTGGCCTGCCCATTGCCACTTCAATTTGCATATTTTTCCAGCTATGTCAGTGACTTTAGTTCTTCGACGAATTTCCGTATTCCGGATTCTATCGCGCAAAGAAACTCCAAGCATAGCTCTCTCCATAGCTCGTCGATAGTAATAGGTACATATGCTTTAAATTAAATGTCATAGACGTGCATTACGAAGAGATATTTAGAAATTCCTATAGAACAGGGAACTAGGCATAGCAAAATGCGTCACTCCATGACAACTCGGTTGCCACCGCGTTACTTACATTTTTTACTTGACTTCAATGATACAAGTATGGTTACAAAAACATTAACTCCACGTCCAGGAGACGGAGGAGGGGAGTTTAATTTAAATTATTCCACGAGAGCTAAGCTGCTGGCAAAGCTAGTCTAAACTTAATGTAGTAAAGAGAAAAGACTTAATTATGTGCTTGTCAGTAATGGATAAGCTTAAAAACCGATCCATTTTCCTTTTTTTCTCCTATAGAAAAGCTATATTATTAGCGCGTAAAATAGTCATTTTTTACCGTGGAAACGTGTAAGTTTCTCATGGGACCCAGATGACAGCGCGAGCACCAGCACCAAGACTTAGCAATATCGTATTACGACACAAAGTCATAATACGATATTGCTAAGTCTTCCGTCCTGACTGGTTCGCAATCAAGAGGTAAAAAAGGGGTAAAAAAACGAGTGCATGCGCCGACAGATGTCGGCACTGGGTTGAACGAGCGCGACAGGTGCAACGCAGGGTCGGCACGCGACCGGCGCGAGATACGAGCAAAGATAAACAAAGTTTCTTCCACAGATAACGAAATATCCGGTAGCAGGGATAAATTAAGGCGCTTGATCTGAATTAGGGGAAGGTTACGGCATTAGGGATGTCGTGATACGTCATTAGGTGGGATTATTATTAATTAGTGTCGTGTCTTTATTGATTAAGTGGTTCTTGGAAAATCTATACGCATACTTACATCAAAAGTAACGTAACTAGGGGGGCTACTACGATATTCGAAAACCAATGTTTGTATCGTACCGTCCCTCTCACTCTCGTATTAAAATAATTTAGCGTCAGCGGGACGACAAGATACGAAGTTCAAATTTCGCACTTCGTATGTGGTTTATGTCAATCCAATTTATATAAAGCGTAAACATACCGATTTTATCGAAATTCTTGTATAAACACCCAGTGGATCGCATTCATCCGTAATTCCTGTCTTTTAACTAGACGTATAATCACTTTTTTCACCAAAATTCACTTGATTTCAATATTTAATTTGCATTTGAAAAATCTTCGTCAAAATCTGACGTTATTTCTTGAATGAAACATGGGTATAATCTGTAGTAGCATAGACTAGCGTAGAGATGGTGGAAAATTTGACATATTAAATCGATTAATGCTCGATTTAACGCGACTTTTATTTACTTACGTTAAAATTAAAAAATAGTTACTGCTTTTATAATTGAATAAACAGTATTTGTAATTAAATCAAGTATTGTAAATAATAAAATAGACAAAAATACTTTGATCTATTCAATTAATAAAAAAGGGATTTACTGAACAGAGATTTTGCACTAGGTTCTAGGTTTTCACATCACTAAATGTCTATGGTCGGGTAAGTGGCGTCTTTGTTTACACTTTTCATAAATTGGATTGACCTAAACTATAGTGGGCCTGACTCGTTGACTGGCAGACAACCCGCAATCTAAATCACCGAAGTTAGAGATTTGAAATTAGGCAAACATTGTAGTTGTAGTCGTGAAGTTTGTAATGCGCAATGGGCCCGCATGCGAACTATTGCTGAAGTCTCCTCAAGACAGAAGCCGATGAGCCGCAGTGGAACATATACCGCTAGAGATGATGATATTGATGATGATGCTAATATGAACATCTACCCTACGTACAACGTTAACAGACCCAAGTGACAAAAATAACGAACGAAGTAAAACGTAAAACAATGAGAGCTATCGCGTATCTTATATGTTTTGAAATAGTTTTGTCTTTCGGAAACCTTTGTCCTCCCTTTTTTCCGAACAAAACGGGGACTATGCACCACTGTGGCATGCTCGATATTTTTATGGTACGGTTTTAAAGTGTATTAAATATGATTTTAATCTAAACTTTGTTTTCACGCCCTTAATGACTGACTTTGAAAGCCATACTTAAAAACCTCACGCAACAGTGCGCTATCTAGTGAGACAAAAAACGATAGCCCTCATTGACACACAAATGTGAGTTATTCGCGCAGAAAATGATTTATAGGAACCAATCGTAAACAACCCGAGCGTTTTCAAATATCGGCATTATATCTATTTTGTACTATTTAATAAAGCCCTTCAAAGGTCCACAGATCGGATAATTCGGTAGACCGACAATCATCCCTAATCGCTATAGTTCCCGAGCAATTTGCTCAAATGAAGCGTTACTGCGACAAACGCTCTCCACTAATGAGGCTTATATCTATCAGCGTTAGTAATTACTAAACGATGTTAGATCGTTGACGCCTTTGATCAAATTGTCCAAAGATTTACTTATGTAATGGGCAATGTTTTTCCATCGTATTTTATCGGAAAAAGTTCGTATTTATCGTGCTCTCTCAATTAGTCAGTACCCATCGTACAGCTGCTTTGACATTTGACACTAAATAATAAAGTTTAATATTAATGGATATCAAAAATGACACCCATTTAATACAACAATTGATTGACACTTCGAATACAGTCAAGTGCAAAGATATCGACACGGCCAAAGTTACAAAGTATACATATTTTTGTAACTTTGACCGTGTCGATATACCTACCGTAGTATATATTCCGACTTTTCCCGATGGAAATACGTTATTAAATATTTCATTAGTCTGTTTAGTTAGGACTAAAACTTATGCTATTATGACTAATATAAAATGATAAATAGCATAAGTCTTGGAAAGCACCACTTGTAACTTTGTTTTGATAAAAATTAGTAATCGCGAGCCCGTGGAAAATACG
This sequence comes from Choristoneura fumiferana, assembly GCF_025370935.1. Taxonomy (NCBI): domain Eukaryota; kingdom Metazoa; phylum Arthropoda; class Insecta; order Lepidoptera; family Tortricidae; genus Choristoneura; species Choristoneura fumiferana. The sequence continues at coordinate 9,164,944 of NC_133487.1, read as the reverse complement.
CAATTTTCCGTGATAAGTATAAACTATCCTATGTCCTTCCTAGGGTCTCAAACTATCACTATGCCAAATTTAATATTAATCGGTGGAGCAGGTCACAAACATACAAAAAGAAAGACAGATAGATAGAGATAATAAGCGTAGAACAGTCAGTATTATTTTATTTGTATTGTTTATTAATTGCATACATGTAGTGTAGTACAGTAAAAATCAGATGGTAGGATACACTAAATAAGATCGTACGTGCTAGCCATGTTTGTCTCTATGGCCGCCAGTGTAGTAATACAAGTACCTACACATTCCGTGTAATTCTGGACATTATTATACTATATTTATGATATACCTTGAACGTCATTAAGTTTTAAATTCTGATATAAGAATAATATGTGGGTCTTACAAGGAATTACGGTTCAAATGATACAACCCTATGGCAAACGAATGCACATTAAGAGCGGACTAGCGGAACCCTAAAAAGGTTATCTTAACAAAACCTTTCAAAGAAATAGAGAACCAACTAGGTATAGAACTTTAGAGGTAACCTGCCCTCACGCTAGCCGTGATTCCGGAACGCCGAATTACAACCCGACACAACCCTTGTAGGTTTCTATTTGCATACTCTGCGGGAATCAAGCATCAGTACATGGACTACAAAAACGCACAGCGTTAAATAAAAGCAATTTGAACTAATGCTTCTTCGTTGTTCAAACGCGTAAAAATAACCTTCTTATTTTTTTCTAGCCTGTAATAACGTCCCGCTGCGAGGCAAAGACTTTTCCTAAAGACTACCACAATTCTCAGTCCCGGTCTCGGTCCCTCGCATACTCATTTCAGTTATCTTACTACTTTCTTGGTCAAAAATATATCTATGCCTTTAAAAATATATTTCAACTTATTTGTCGCTACGTTAACTATACAAGCCGCATTCCACAAACTTTAAAAGAAAACTATATTTTTTGGAATATTTTATTTTATTTGGCATATATTTAAGTAGCAACCCTAAGTGCATGAATTGATCCATCGATCGACAGGTCGTGCGTTCCTTGGTCGCGCTAATAGACCTACTAATCGTCCGCCACCGACGGTCGTGGCTTTAAATAATACTAGCATGTTTCCGTCTGCTCGGACGTTTGTTCTACATTTGCAATGAAGTACAGGCGAATATCAATGATACAGGTTATTCGTAGCACAATATTTTACTATTTACTCCCGCAATTATTCTGTTATTCACCATTGCTTAAGTAGAACAAAACCGCTGAAACCTTCCACCGCTGTTAGCGAAATAAGATAATGCAATACCTACAAGCAAACCCAACAAAGACATTCCTCTAAGTCCGGCTTACAGCACCGGCCAGCCGCGCCGCCCCCTCACCCCTGCCGCTGTTTAATTCCATTAAACCACCCCTTTTTATCTTTTTCGCTTTTATCTTTTCCCCACTATTGGATTACTGAGCAAAATGGCGTGCAAGAGACACACGCAATCTTTCGCCTTTACCATTATTTCACCTCTCTTCATAACAGTCTTTTCCGGTTTAACAAACGATCACGACTTTTCACGTCGTCGATCTAAATGTAACGATTTATGGGCACTTTTCGAATGACAAATAAAGCATTATCAACACTACTCTCGCACTATAAACCGTTGATATTAGTGCACTACAATCGAATCGTAAAGTTACGTGAACGTTGACTGGCTGGTTGCAGCGCCTCCCTTTATTTAATTTCGCACAACACGTACGGAGGTAAACTGTATATAACCAATTCAATTTAAACTCGTGATGAACTGAGTGATGTTAAACTTAACTCCGGCGTGTTGCGTGTGCAATAGGTAGGTATTAGTTCAAACGACGTTCCCAAATTGAAATACTCCAGTCTGATGCTGTAACCGTATCAACTCAGTTGATGGAAACCCAAATAATTTATTCTACAAAGACGTTGCTAATCGCTCCGCGTGAAACGGACTCATTTTGAGCTTCATATAGGTTTCAATTCCAAACTACCTTTAGATTTCAGTATCCAAAGTCGAAGCGATAGAGCGTAACGCAAGCGTATATCTGTTGTCTAAGTAGGTAAATGTGTTCACAAATTACAATTCCATTAAGGCAGCCACATGTGCTGAATCTAAAACAAACCCAATCACCGTCGATTAATCCTAATTACCTCTATGTGAACTGATTGAGGATCACATACAATCACGTAAAGCGGTTAGCATGTGCACAAAGTTGAAATTAAATTTTAGAGAGGCAAGCAAAACATTTGGGAACCATCAAAGTGATAGCGAAACTTGGCGTTCAGGTCGATTAGTGCAAGTAACGAAACTAATTTCTAATATGTTTAGTTAACAGCACTTACCTATATGAGTTTCGGTTGCGAACAAATTTTCGCGGAGTGAGCGTACGCAGCATAGTTGCTCAACTAACTTGGTTCTTTGATGTTAATCAATAAACGACACTATAGGTGTACGGGGCGTGTGTATGTATAGGGTTCTTCGTAACTACCGAAGTGCCGAAACATAATGAAGACCTTTCACATAAAAGTGAACGTTTGTTGTTGATAGGTGGAAGGTAAACATGTGCGGGTGCTTAATTTACTCGTATCGGCGCCGCCATCGCTGATCCATCGCGGGCGCGTTGACTTGACTGGCGGTCTAATGGAGACTATAATATTCCCATCTATTACAGATACTATGAGTATCTAGATTGTATTATGACTAACATGCTTTCCTTAATAGATTTTACATTTAACCATCGATAGTCAATCGATTACTTGATATTGAAAATGATTTACCAGTAGCAATAAGAAAACCGAAAAATCACAACGCAAAACTTAACTACTTATATGTAAATTTATTGAGCCATTGTATGTAAAACGTTTTTTTATTTTTTTTTATTTACGTATGTACCTACTCAAATTATTCAAGTATTTACAAATCACATATTCGAATTTAATATAAACCATTAACCACGTATAATTATCTGTCCAGCCACATTTATATCTGTTCTTATTTAATCCATATATATGCAAATTTTGTACAGCATAGTCCAAACGTTACTCAGTAAGCTGTACGGCATCATAAAAGTACGCGTGCATTTTAAAGCATTTATTGCAATCCTACAAAGGAAGAATGCGTGTGCACTCTACATACGCGCAGGCATCCAGGGTTGGCACGCGCTGAAAACTATGTAATTAGAATCAAATAGGTGTAATTAATCGGATACGCTTCGTTTGTCCACACTCGAGCGCACTTCAAAACAGATTCCGATGTGTATCACCTGCTAAATCAAACGTTTTCATTACGTTTTCTATCACGAAATATACGTGACGGTACGTTGGGTTGTGATACTTTTACTAACAATAGGTTACTACTCCGATTATGCGTCAGAGAGTAAAATTTTATTTAACTTCTGCGCTGTCAATGTTTGCATAATGTACATCCTAAATATTTCTCTACTTCCCGATAAGTGAGGAATGCTCATACTACGTAGTACACTGCCTTTTACGACACAATTTATTCAAGTAGCTAGCAAGTAAATAGCGTGTGTATCAGATTTTTAAGAAATATGACATACTATATGGATTGATATGAGCAATATTTAGACGTATGTATTCCGGGCATAGGTCGTTTAATTGCATGGCGTGGGCATTGTACCCACCGCAGGCAACCTTATCGAACCGATGCCTATGTTAGACAGCGGTCGCGTTCCAAGTTCCATATTCGACCTGGCCACTCACTTTCCAACGCACGCGCACCGAATTGCATTGACTTTAATTATGCGTTAATATAGCTATGCGCGCCATGTGAGCTTGAGCAATGGACTGCTTTGAACACTGGTTTTCTAAGTAAACCGAAGGTACGATCGTATAACTTACGATCTAGGGCCTAGATAAAGTGTCGTGACTTTCGTTTCTAAGTGAGTTTACTACATATAAGTAAACAGATGAATATGCTGTTTCAAAGTGAGTGGATGAAAAAACGTCTAAGTATCAAGATCTGAGACAATTATATTTTGCATTTACTTCGACAACATCATCATAACCAAGAACAATCGAGTTACACCAGACTTTTCTATTGAATCATTGTTGTTTATTACTAACAAGCATAATCCATTTCACTATAATACGAAATAAACGTACCCAAATCCAATTTAAGCACAATCGTTACCACAAAACCCGGGCATATGTTTGTGTTAGCACAAAGAGTTCGCAAACATCAATGGCAGTATAGTTTGTAATTAATCGAAGCGCCCCTCAGTTGACGCGGGCATTTTATAACCCTTTGTGAGCGAACACTTTGATCCGGATCCCGGGTACAATCCGGAATGAGCAAGGTCGCGTAATCAGTGAACGATTGTGCATCGCACCTACCGCCGTTACTGTGTGCCTGTGGCGTGCACACCAACCGTCATGCGATGCCGGGCAAAATGTCCCAGTTTTGTATTTTTATACAAGTGGTTTTAAACGGATTTATCTAATACCTATTCTCTGTCTAGTACGAGTACTTAATGTTCAACCAATTGTACTACTGGATACCGTACACCTCCAGGTTGGTATTTGACGTGGATATTTGCGACACCCAGTGCCTGTGCGTAAGCGTGAAATTGAATCTATAACCCCTTAAGTTTAGATTTAGATTAGAAGAACAAGTTTTTATCTGCAGAAACAGCATTTTTTTTTACACACAAGTAAGGCGTGAGGAAAATGCCATCCCACCACAACTTCCCTTCATACCAGACTAAGTGTACAGATAACCCGTTAAAATGCAGTTGGTGCGTACCCGGCTTCGGTAAATCGAGCCTCACTAGACCCACACTGTGACATAAATCAATAATGTCTGCCAGTTTCAGGCAGCATCATAGGCAATGCAATACAATTCTAGCGTGATGTTATCTTGCTTGGGAAAACAGGATCAATTTTCTAGATTGATGTGAATTTGATGACATGATACGTCAGTAAATGATGCAAATTTACGTTCAAACGATACTATAAAACTAAACTTTAATGTTCACAAGAGTAATCCTGTACAAATCAGGTCAATTTTACTAGAAAGTTAAAGAATTTATTTATACCTTATGAACATTAGTCTACCATCGGACGGAGCACACTGCTATTTTTTTGACAAACGTCAACAAATTACGTAAGTACCTATCTTCCGCATCCAGGAAACATTGTTTCAAAAATTATCCTATTTCATTTATATTACATCGTAATTTAACATCGTTGTCAGGTTGCTTGTATCAAGATGACTCGAAAGTAAAAAGACGTCGGGCACGGTGCATTAACGGCGGCGTTCATCGCAACTCCTCACTTAAATTTCCAGCCAGACGTCAATTTCTTTAAAACCCCGCCCGTTTAAATTAAAGCCATCCAATTTCCATCAGTATGAGCGGAGGACTCTGCCGCGTCATGCATTCTATAATCTCAACTCGCGCCCGGCTCAATCTAGTCTGATTGAAGTGAGTTCTGCTTGCCACGCGTTCCTACGTCTATGCGTTGGCGAACTATGCCTGTGGCGAAATGAATCGTTTGAAATGAAAGTTTTTTATTCTATTTTATTATAACTGGCAGGCGGTAAAATGAGGCTTTAATGAAACGCATGCGTAGAGTAAGGGCGACATATTAATTCTATGATTAATTTTAAAGAAATAAAGAAGGAAAGAAAAAAAATACATTTATTCACAACACCATCAGACACAATAATATGATTAAGTACAAACGACACGAAGGATAGAACAGGGTAGATTAGGATTTGTTTTATTCAATTATTATTTTGCAGGTGGTAGGACCTTGTGCAAGGTCCGCCCGGATTGCTACCACCATCTTGCTCGTTAATCCTGCCGTGAAGCAGCAGTGCTTGCACTGTTGTGTTTCGGTGTGGAGAGTAAGACAGCCGGTGAAATCACTGGCACTTGAGGTATCCCATCTTAGGCCTCTAGGTTGGCAACGCATCTGCAATACCCCTGGTGTTGCAAATGTTTATGGGCGGTGGTGATCACTTACCATCAGGAGACCCACTTGCTCGTTTGCCATCCAGTTGAATAAAATAATAATAATAATAATAATTTTAGCCGTCCCTACCGTGTTATGATACAATAGCTCCGATTTTTTTTTTATCAACTTTATATTGACACTGCCCTATTTAAATGTAAAAAATCTCAAATTAATCTGAATTTAAATGTTGGAATATAAAAGTAAAACAAGTTACCTGCACATAGCGTAATCCGTTATCATTACAACCTATAACATAATTTCCCGCAAAATAAACACCACATTGCAATATCTGCTCAATCTTCGTTACGCTCTGCACCAAAAAGCATTAATATTAATTTAGAGCAACCACAGTCGTTTATCACAGACTAACGATTGTGCATCGGAATCGCTCTATCGGCTAAGTGGAGAATAATTTATTCCTCATCGGGGAACCCCGTTCGATCGCGGTCCCGAGACATTCCCCTAATCCTTTGATGGATTCTACTCCGCAGACGCCGGAAAAAATCCCGGAAAGTGCACTCTGCCAAGGAAAAACACATAAAATTCTTATTCGGGAAATTCGTAAGCAAACATTTAACGTGAAGCGTTATATTTCCATTCCATATGCAAAGAAAACTTATGACGCGAGGCTTTTCGGTTGCCGCGTTTATCGCAATCAAAATGTTTATTATCGATAAAAGCATGTGCTGTGTATACTTATAACAATGTTACTTGTTGCCTTTACCTTACAAATGTAATCGTACTAATAAGTAGCCTGTATAGTGTCCCACTGCTGGGCAAAAGCCTCCCCTCTTGACCTCCACAACTCTCGTTCTGACGCAATGTCAGGCCAGTCCTTTGCGTACGTGTCCAGATCGTCCCGCCATCTCCTTCTCGGTCTGCCTCGATGTCGCTGGCCGTTCTCCGGCACCCACCAAGTAACTGTGCGAGCCCACCTTTGTGGGTGCATGCGACAGACGTGTCCAGCCCAGTCCCATTTTAGCTTAGCAGTCTTTTTCCCAACGTCGATATCGACGTGATCGTACTAATAAGTATAATAAATAATTACACTAGCTGTTGCCTGTGACTTTGTCTTTTAAGAATGTCTATCGCGCGCCCGCAGAATTAAAAAAAATCCGAAATAAAAACTATCGTATGTCCTTTTCAGAAACATTACATTATTATTATTATTACATTATTTTAGGGTATTAAATATTGAATTAATAAATAAACTAAACTATCACCATACCAAATTACACCAATGACTGACTGAGTAGGTACTGTGGCGTTAAATAGTATGAAACAAACCAACATACTCATTTTCGCATTTATAATAGTATTAGTAAGAATGTGAAACTTGGAATTCCTATTAGAATTAAGTAAAATCCCGGATTTCAATTCCACTGCCATATCAAATTGTTTCCGCGAGTGAAGTTGCGGGTAATGGCTTCTCTACTAGCCGGGTACTAATGGGTCTCTACCTAAAACAATACATAATATTATAACGTTACGGTACTTCAAGTTAAAGGTAGCATTAAACCGCATGAAACCAACAATTATAATTAAAAAATGAATCAACGGTAGCCTTTAATTGTTTCATTAATAAAGTAACTGGTTGCGCACGCGCTGCTGCCGTCCTTGCGCGGCAGCCAGCCAATGGGAGCTCTCGCAGGCGAGTCAATGACCGCGCACTAACCAATGAGGTGCCCGCTTTGCTCTAGTGCCATCTGTCGTCCGAGACAAATTGGTGTTATTTTCTTGGTCACGACAACGATTACCCGCCACGCGTACCTATGCATCTGCCCTCTTGTCAAAAGAAGGGCGTTGCACTATAAGACATTACGCACGGCATTTCGTTACGGTTTCATGATCAGACTACAGTAAATCATAATAAAATTATATTGTAGAAATAAAACAAAAATTTAGTGACAACAGAAATATCTAGTTAACAAGTTATTTAGTACGCCAATTTAGAACCATTTTGATACAGACACTTCGAAACGAGACAAAATTAGAAAGTTTAAAATAAAAACATTTCTGTTTCTGTAAACTAAAACTAATTAAACTCACACAAAATTGGAACTCTCATTATTAAGTTTCTACGAAAAAAAGTCGTGAATCTGCGGTAAAGTAGGTTGCAGTTGCTTTGCGAAAATGTGCCGTAAGCATTAATTGGAAAACAAAAGCAATTACTAAACAAAATAATAGAGCAATGTGTACGTGTGACAGTTTACACATACTAGTACTTACACGAGTGCACACAAGTACGAGTACTAGCCTTAAAAGTACAGATAGATACAAGGCGCGTGTGGCTAACAGTATATAGGTACGTATAAGAGAGAGCATTAGCGCACAGGTTTCCGCTTCGAGCTCATTGAATAGCATTCGTGTTCAACAAGCATTGCCTACCAATTGTCTAACAGTACCCGCGATAATAATTATGCATCTCGCTAACTATAAATAACAATGGATTAACAATGCGAAGAGCACGGGACGAAGATGCATGTGGTGGACGGCGGCCAAGAGTCAGCGAAGCGGCTAATGCGCCCTCCCCGGGATTAACAATTTGGTAACAGGACAGTTTTAGAGGGAATCAGAGTCAAATTCATTATACACCTTTTTGCTTGCGTGTATTTTTTGAGCTTACGTTAAGCTAAGTACTCTTGGTTTACGGTGCAGTTCCAAAACCAAGCCATGAATTATTTAAAGATCATATACGAGCACCAGTTGTCTTTTAAAATTACCTCCATTACAAGTAAGGTAAAATTATACGCGCCAAACATTTTCACCAGCATAAGAGCGCGATACAACAACACAGTTATAATGGAACAACATCCCAACACTCATTACATCAAAAAAAGGAAAATAGCGAGGTGTCTCACTCGCATATCTAAGCATTTCCAGTTTCAGCGTCTTCGTACGCACGCAATCTAACCGCTCCACGCAAACACGCCATCAAAGGCAGACGCTCTGTTATGAAAACAAGCAACGACGAACAAACAAACAAACGCGAAACAATTGATGAGAATGACGAGAGTCGGGCATCGCGCACGAATTCTACGCTTGAGAAATTCCATGGAGTGTTGATCTTCAAATGCACATAAATTCTACATTTCATGAGATCATGGATGAAGGAAAGACAGATCATAAAACGCAATGAAACGTATACCTTCAGACAGTTAAAATCAAAATTAACTTAATACCGCAGTAATTTATTGAATCAGGCGTTACTTTGCGGAGGTCCATATCAATGAACTAAAATAATTTCCTTGCTCACCCGCGACCTTATGATAGCTAAGCTTATGCAAAATATGCGTGTTCACGCAGTTCCTCCACCTCCACACTGTAAGAACACACACAAATCACACAAACCCAAACGGTGGTGGTGGTGATAGATGGGTTTGTGTGATTTGTGTGTGTTCTTACAGTGTGGAGGTGGAGGAACTGCATGAACACGCATATTTTGCATAAGCTTAGCTATCATAAGGTCGCGGGTGAGCAAGGAAATTATTTTAGTTCATTAATACCGCAGTATTTTATTATATCATTACTTATGATAGCAATGATCACTAGGATGACTCCTATGAAACTTTCTTACGACAATCTTTCGCACCCACAACGGTCGGATTTTTATAACAGTTAATAAGTTTGCCTCGTGACAGCAAATTCACAAGAATATCTTCCCTTATCGTTGTACCGTACCTATTGGAACATGCAAAAAACACATCTATGCGTAGCAGTTTATCGACAGAGGATGTGGCGTCGAGCGAACAACGCGCGAAATGGCAAATTGCATTTAGCCTAACTCGATAACGCCGAACAGTTCATACCTATGAGCGAGAGCGGCCCTACTTCATATCATAATATACCAACGTTTTTGTAGCACTCAAAACATTGTAGGTAAGTACTGACATGATCTAGGGAGCAACAACGATCCGAGGGCAAGCGAAATTATTTGTTGCGCCCATTTTGCATTATGGCTCGCATCATAACCTGACTTTATCGGGTCCATTTGGCCGGTGCCACTCTTTTTAATAACGTGCTTTATTTTTATGCTCCTGTATCTCGGGATTAAAGTACTTAATTGAGGTTTCTCGCGCACATGTGTGTATAAATTAGCATTAAAAATTTAAGTCGTTGTGTATTGTGAGACTTAATTACATCTCTACGAGTCTGTGTGGTGTTAATTGAATAAGGATGGACGCTTATAATTTTCGTGAACGTACCTAAGTTAAGTCGGAGCACTAATTAGTAATTAACATAATTAATTAGCTACATAAAATATAAATGTTAATTACAACACATAATCAGTAAAACTGTTGAATTCGTTCTTAAAAGGCATTTAGTCATTAAGTAACATCCTAATTTAACGATTAGCCCTAAACACAGGCAAATAAATGAACTCACAAACGCAACAGTTATAGCAGTGCGTAAATCTGAGTAAAGGTGATTTTTACAGCTCCGAGCGGGCGGCCTAATGAAAATGTTTGATTGTTAAAGTCCGCTTCATTGTTTTCTCTCAGAGTTAACGATCTATGGTATTTAAATGCGTCGTTACGTGAGATAAAGTGTGATATTTATCGCTGAACTTCTGCACATCAGATTACTTTGTCAAGTTTATATTCTATTTTTTCTAACATTGTGCAAATGACAGATGCCAAACTGACTTACTTAACTAGAGTCCCCCCTACTGTTACGCAAACTATCGATACTTTTGCATGTACCAAGTGCTAAAAGTGGCAATAGCATTATTTGTTGGTTTAAACGTTACGCTATCGAACTGAAAGTCTTATTTGAATTTTAAAATATAATATAGGTATTCAACATTTGGAGTGTCACTTTCGACTCTGACGACCAATCTTGCAAATTAATAATATCTAAGTTCGTTTATTTTACCGCTTTTATTTTTACCGATAACCCTCACCTCTAACAATTGCGGCCTATTGAAACAACATTGTAAAGGCGTGCATTAAAGAAAGAAAGTCAATATAACATAGTGCCTACGCAGTAACTTAACAATTTGTTAGCGAATTTGAGTTCAAATATGCGAACAATCAGCATTCAAGCATTATATCTCTGTTGGAAAAAATAAAAAATAGTTACCGCCTTACAAATTTACATAATCATCATGGTGTCATTTGAATCATGTTTTCAGAATAAGTTTGTAATCTAATAGTTTACTCACCCTAACATGGGGTGGTATTGGCTAATGTATTGCAACTACATATTGACATTATTATTATATTAGACTAAAAAAACTCTTACGCTTAAAAATAGAAGCAATATTGTATTGTAAACTCTTTATTGTACATAAAAACACAATATTCATGACAAGGTTGGGGGATATTTTTACTAACAGCTATTTTAGTAATGTCACAAATAACATTCACAAATTAACGTACCTACCTACTATGATAACTCTCGTTAATTTAGTTAAAGCTGAAATATATAATTATATTAATTATGATCAGAATCTGGAATTTTAGGATTTTGGAATTGAAAATAATATAGTGATAGGTACAATGTGATATTTTTCGACAAGAGATATGAAAAGATTAGAGATTATTGATGTTCAAAATGTCACTTTAGTGTGTTTACCAAGTAATTTCTATAAACATGTATACTACAAATAAACTTGAACAAGTCCCACTGATCATCATTATAGTCCATCCAAGAAAAACATTATGTCGTACACAAACCGACTTCTTTGCAGTTTGTTAAAACAAGACACCAAAGAATAAGAAACAAAAGCTAAGTAGCGTCAAATTTGGCAAAACTGGAGCGGAAAACTGTCATTTCACTCGTACCGGGCACTCCGAGCAGCGGATGACTTCTAACGGTATTAGTACGTGACCGTTAATGATAATTTTCTTTTACCATTCTCTATTTAGGTACCATCGATATGATGTTGAGCTAAAGGTAAGTACCTAGATTTTTGTGTCCTTTTACAAATTTGACGTAGGGGCCGTCACTGGAAGATCGGAACTTTTTTGAAGACTAAATTTATTGACGAGGCAACGGAAATGGTTTTAAAAATACGTTATGTCTCTACATATTGTACTAAACTACACGTAAGTACAGTCAAGATAATGGTATCTTTACACTTTACTACCTTGTCGCTGTCACTTCATGATTGAACTTTTGTATAAAACTGTCACATGGCATACGCATACAGTACAAGGTACTAAAGTGGAAAGATGACCTCGCGTACGAGTAACTAACACAAATTTTTGTATTGGAGCTAATATCATAGCCCAGCAGAAAATAATTGGAAAATTAAATAAACTTAGTCAGACTGCACATTGTGTGCTCAGGTATATTTACGCGTTCAGGACAAATGTAGCAGACAAATCGCTCGAATGTTATGCATGTCCGAAAAAAGGTGTCTCGAGTCAAACAACTTTAACCAAAACAAATCCTAACAGAAAAGGGAAAACTTTAGCAGCTTAAGCTAATTAAATCCCGTAAATTGACTCTGAAAGTGACAAGCTGTTATTAACGAGTGAACTAAATTAACAGGCTGTCGATGCCTGGGTTGCGTCAAGGCTGAACGTGACAAATGTGGAGCAGTTCAAAGGAAAAAGCCCAACAGTGGCGAATATCCACGAAACTCCATCAATTTTTAATAATAAACAAACACGAGAGGTCAAACAAACGTTTCACGGCGCCGCGCATGCGCTAACATTACATTGACCTGATTCTAGAAAATATTAGATCTAATTGAACTCTATTTCTTAAGAACGCCACCCTAGAACGCGTGTATTATCTAATTTTACACAACGTGTACAAAATTATAAATAGTACTTAGATTGTCTTGTAGAGAAGCACAGAAAATGTTGAAATCATATTACTCAAAAATACCTTTTGAAAGTGGAATAAATCTGTGTATTGTCGCAAAAGTACAGATAAATGAAGTTTGCAATTACTTCAAAAACCTTATTACGTTATTTCTTTCTGGTTATCTTCTTCAGACTCATTTTTAATTAAAGAAATAACATCAAGTTTCAATTTTTTTTAATAATTAATAGTGCGAAAAAGAGTAGGTAACGACACTGGCTGAAAATATTTTCATTACTTACATCGAATTTAAATTTATCGCGACTCAAATAAAGCGAAAAATTAAATTGAGACGCGGACTGTGCTGAAAAAAAAAGACTTTTACGCCTAATAATTTTTAAGTCGATAAATTATAATATTAGACAGCTACTTAATGCCCGAGGCCTGGAAGAGGGGAAAAACATGAAAATCGTCTTTCATCAATTACCTGGAACAGAGGAAGATAAACATTTACATTCAATATATCCTCTCATCCACGAGAATGAGCTCAGCGACTACTTATTAAGATTAGGATATCGATCAGTAAATATGTATTGTACCTATTGATACGAGACGAGCTATTCCATTTTAACCCTGTAATTGTACACGGAGATATCATAATACCTTTTACATTTAATTATAATAATGCCAATCATGATAGACTTTTATATTCCTTAAAAACGAATTAATTTTTATGACCGGTTTTTAAAGAAAATAAAAGTCTATAACTAATAATTATTGGAGTAGACATATTAAATTATATATTAAGAAGGGTTCTATCAGACAACATTATTAATTTTCATTAAATTTTTATGGAATAATCGAGAAAAACTAACAAAAATGCAACGTTGCCAGAAATTGTAGAAATATAATCTTCGTCAAGAAAATTAATTGCACTTATATTCCCTCTAATCATAGATTGCTCTGCTCCCTATACAATTTCCTTCGCAGCAGCAACGTTACAAATCGATTTAGATTCCAAGCCAACTGTTACTTTACAGCGGGGATTCAGAAGCCATTTTCTATTTCCATTCACACTTAAACCATTACACTTTCCCAGATCATAATTTCCTGTTACATAAGCCTGCAGAATTCGATATCCCTTCACGCAGGTTGGTTGCGGATCAAAGGCTTTGTCTTAAAGCCCGCCGTGTAATATTCATCGTGGAACTTACGTTGAACAATATAAACATGAACAACTAAAGAGCGGTTTGTGTTAGCAGTGGTTTTACTTTTGGTTTCGACAATCATGTTCCAGCCACACAATCAATGTAACAAAAAAAACTTTAATAGTAACTATAACAGTAAACCGTTATTTCTGATCCGATATTAAGTAAAATTTCTACGAACACATTTAACAATAGGTAAAATACATGTCATCGCCATCATGGCCTATAAACCCACTCGTACGTTTCACTGCTGGACACAAGCCTCCTTTCCCTTCCTTTATTTCCTTTTTTTTAGGGGGCTTGGGCTATAATTTCCACGCGGGTCCAGTGCGGACTGGGAACTTCACACACAATAACAATCGAAATAAAAGAGCAATCAAAATGTAGAGAATTTACTGTTGAAAGTATGTCAATTAGCTTAGCACCTTATACAATAAAAGTGATCGTACCTGAATCCCATCGGGATTTGTAGCCAATTTAGAAAAAGATCAATCACTCCATTGCTTAAGATGCCATGTGACGTGTGTTTCAAACCGAGTGTAAAATCTGTGCTGTGTTGCCTGTGGTAATTACCGCACATAGCATGAAGCTTGTACTAGTCGACCTTGGCCGTTGCGATGCGCTTGCACGGCCTAGTCATCAAGCAACTCGCTTTACTGGAGTTAAACGAACGAAATACCTACATCTCAATAGTCAACTTAAATATTATAGTTATAAGGTACATGGAAAAATGTGGGCAATAAGACCTATTGAAGTGGAGCAATCGTTTTGACAACTGATATGAAGGTATTGTTTAAATTATTAAGCTCCAACAATGGTGCATGTTGTCTTGATTATATCTAAGGTCAGCTTTAAATTCCACCTATAGGGAAGTCCATTCATCCATCCATCCCAGCCTATATATTTCCCACGGCTGGGCACAGACCTCCTCTCAGAACAAGAGGGCTGAGGGAAGTGATGAATATTTATTACGTTAATTTAAAAGTAAGTAAAGACTCCTGACGATGCTATTCTCTCCATTTTGTTCTTAATTTAAGTATACTATGTTCATATAAGAGGATTGTCAACTTGTGCTTGTATTTTAAAGTCGTTTAATGTAGGTTTTGTATCTATACATATACATGTGAAGTGGAATGTAGTGCAGATATCAACTATCAACCAGAATATGAATATCATGCTCCACCGGACCATGTAGATATCATGTTCCACGCCTACACATAATTAACTGATGGATGTCTTATGATTAAGTTTAAAGAATTCACAAAGCAACGAGGCAGGCAACGTATAAAGGGACAAATGAGTCTTCCATAAAGATAAATGGCGTAGTCGTCCAAAATCAGTTTTTCAATGGAGAAAACTCATGCCATTTTTTGTCGAGCAAATCCATTCTGAAGCACTTTACTTACTATTCAATAGTATTGACCGTGGCATTCTCATTCAGAAAAACACTTCAACTTATTCAATACAATTTCTAGCGTAACAAAAACAGTAACCATCAAATACTAAGTAAGGCCAAGAAAACAATGGTGTAATCTTGTCTTCGACCTTGCAGAAAGTGCAAGCTGATCGAGACCGAAATATGACCGCTACGAATACAAGCTCGTTTGTTTATGATTGTTAACACGTAGCGATAACCTAGTCAACAAATTAGCATCCGCTGTCAAACCGAGTGACAAGTATGACAGCTGGTTAACATATATCGGACTGCTCTGCCCTTGAGAGTTACTTGAGTTTTGTTTATAATAATATAGTTAATGGCTAGTCTATTCTTACCCCTTCTTAGTGGTTTAGTGATAGGTACTTCTTCAATTTTATTCTGTGATTGTTCTTAATTTATCTGCGGTTAGTTATACTTAAGAATCTTTTAAAAAATTTCAGCAAGACTATTAAACCCATTTCTGACTAAGATAGAATAGATAGGAGTAAGTAAAATCATAAACGAACATGTTTAATTGTTAATCTTTTTAAAGAATAGCCTGCCAGCCGTGGTCAAAGAAACCAAAAAAAAAATGTTATTAAGTACCTACTACGATATTGTTAGGTATCGATAATGCATTGTTCATTAAATAAATACAAAGACTAATCAAATTCAAACAATAGAATATAAAAAAATCCATAAAACACGAATCACATCAAATGGTAGTGCGTCGGAACAGCTCGTTAAATCTGTTTATACAATAGATAAATATCCTATACCTTTCGAGGAGCTATATAATGATTACTTGCTATACCCGTGCTCCTCGGAATGAAATCGAAACAGTCATGATGCCTAAAAACATATTATGTGAGCACGACTCTACTCTCGTTGAACGTGCATGCACATGAATTATTGGTAAACTCAAAAAGTTATTCGCAGCAAACAAAAAAAGAAATGTAAGAAGTGAAGTTAGTAAAACTAAAAAAAAAAAAAACTTGAAATATATTCTAACTATTCCGTGAAATTGTCACCTCGGTCTTTTACACGACACTGCATTGGGTCCTGTTAAAATGTGACAATCGTGATCGCCTGCGGGTAATGGTTGCGTTTGTACATGGAACTATTATAACTAATGGCATAGATAATAATTATAGGTTTACAGGTTACCAGTAATAACTGGTTATTTTTATTTCGATATAGCTAAAGGTGTAATAGAAAAACGATTAACGCATATAACAAAATTGTTTGGGCACTGGAAAAAATAGAGTCGCGCGTTTAACATACTTTAACCTGCTATAAATGTAGAAGATAGATCGTATTAATACATATAATAAATATACTAGTAAAATAATAAATTACTATGGTACTGCACCTTTAGAAAATTTGTTAGCGCTACAGAAAAAACGTTTGTGCAACAATAAAGACCGTATTCTGTGTACCAACTAATAGTGTATTTAATAAAATACATATAATACAACTAGCCTGTTACCCGCGACTCCGTCTGCGTAAAATTGTTTTATATATATTTTTTTTTTTTGTTGGGGAACTTTTCAATTTTTCGGGATGAAAACTATCCTATGTCCTTCCTCGGGACTCAAACCATTTGTACTTATATCGAATTTCATCTAAATCGCTTCAGTGGTTTAGATATGAAGAGGTAACAAAAAAACAGATTACAATTTTTCACATTTATAATATTAGTGGAATAAACAAGTTCGTTTTATTTGAATGATTTTTTAACGGTTCACGTTAATGCCGTAAAAGTGATTAAATTTCATATTATTAAATTACTTGAATGCGCATCTGTTAAATTTATACAACTTTTAATTCCCATTCGCGAAACACATTTTGCTTGCACATTTAATGAATACTAAATTTATATAAAGCTTGCTACACAACTTTGCTATACTGCTGGTTACACCTAAAGACTGAAGAATGATTAATCTATTGCTGGTATTGCTTAAGTGGATCTGTAGGAACGCAAAAAAATTGACATGAGTGTGCGGCAACGCGTAGAAGTGTGCTATGCGTGTTTCCTCGCCCCCGGGCGAATCGACAGAAAAAGTTGTAAGTAAAAGTACCACAAAGGCGCATCGCATCTTAAATTATGTAAGGTCAACAGTTTCAACTAATCTAATTATATCTCATAAATATTGTGAAATCCATCCAGCCGTTTAGGCTATAGAGAGTGCCAAAGAAAAAGACATCATAAATACAAACGCTCGGAAAACATAAACCTCCTGTGCGCACAGGTCAGTCGGTTAATGAAAGATCTATCCACTGACGCTCAACCCCAAAAAGCTGCAAGACAACTAAATACGCGTAGTTAGGTAGGTGTGTTCTCGTCATAACACGCCGAACTAGTAACATTTAATAAAGCGGGGGAGAGAGCGCGGGCAGGTGACTTTACACATGCCTCCCTTAATGCCAATGACCCGACTATAAAACACCCTTTATGTAGTAACAGCTGATCTTTTAAGCTGCATGTGTATTCCCTATGGATCGTTTGGTATTTTATAGAGCCACTGCGAAGCTGAGAGCCGGAGTATTTTTAATACATGCTTGATTAGGTACTTTTGTGATGAACTTTCACCATTTGGCGCGTTTCTACCAAAAATGTGCGAGGATGCGGTGCAAGGGACGTGTTTGACGTGAACCAATAGAAACGCTTTATTTAGGTAACTGTTCTCGCTCAGCGCAGCTCAGCTTAGCTATTATTATTATTCTCAAAATGCACGTACACTACATACACCGAACTCCTATTTTTTTTTTAAAAACGACAGTTGTTTTCGGGCGTGCCGGATGAAATTCGGTTTTGTACCTCTTGGTTATTCGATTCGAGTGTGCTATTAAAACGCACCACGTCACCCCCAAGCAACCCACCCGCAAACAGTCATCGTTAGAGCCGTTTCCGATATCCCCGAAATATATAAATAACAAGAATTGCTTTTTTGAATGTATTATGATATGAAAATAGCTTCTTGGATTTTATTTCAGCCACTGTAAAAAAAATGAGCCACTGTTCCCGCCTTGACCCTAAAGACAAAAGCCCTGTAGCCGGCATCGGGACATAAACTGCCTGGATAATTATTATGATCAGGACAGTTTAGTAACTAAACTAGTGGAGCATCTCACCACAGCCATATCACATACACACAGGGTCGGATTTGGAAAGTTTCAGACGTGTCCGAAATTTATTAAGCCCGCTTGTATATATCTGCGTGTACCCGTGAGAGTTTCGGGCGTTTCGGCTGCCGGAAGTGCTTGCGGGTTGAATCGCGGGATTTGACCGGAAGTCAGCGGCCCCGGGCGGGCTCAGACTGATGTGTTGAGCCCAGTACTGGGCTTAACTCTGTTATTAATTAACGACCGCAGCCATCCGGCCTCTATCGGATGCGCAAAGTTTCCAGCTTTTTGTTGTTACAGAGTTTCATATTTTTAGACTAATGGTACTATGTCGGTATGTATTCTGTTTATTATGGGTCGTTCTACTTTTCAGCCAAC
This sequence comes from Choristoneura fumiferana, assembly GCF_025370935.1. Lineage (NCBI taxonomy): Eukaryota > Metazoa > Arthropoda > Insecta > Lepidoptera > Tortricidae > Choristoneura > Choristoneura fumiferana. Next base: position 9,146,077 of record NC_133487.1, on the reverse strand, counting down.
AAAAATCTCACAAGTGTTACAAAATTGTGAAAGAGGTGTATTTTGTGTCCTCCAAGCTAATTTTGCGATACCGCGTCAAGAAAACAGATTTATAAGATAAATAAGAAAAATCTGAAATTATTGATAATGTATAAATTCAAAATAATTATGTAGATAAGGGATAAACTTTTGTAGCTTAAAAAAAAAATGACCCTAGTAGGTACGTAAAACACAAAATCAATAGAATATAATGAGAAACAAATTTACAAAGGCGAACCCATACCGCATGAAGAGAATCCGTACTTACAGTTCATCTCCGGATAAAGGAGTGAAATCGCAGAAAAAGGAGTGGAATCGCAGTGACGTGCCGTAAACAGGTCTTTACCGAACAAAAGTCGTGACGTTTACGGCACGTCACTGCGATTCCGCACCGTTTGCGTATTTTAGCAGCGGTGTGGATAGCATGTAAAAAAGTGGTGCGCAGATGATGGATCACTACGATTCCGTTCCGTCGCCGTTTTTTAAGTAGCAGTGTGGCCGCACCTTAACACAGTTTACCAATTTGTGCTAGGTTCTCATTACGCACCTCGTACCTCGTGTCTTTTAGCATATGTATAATAGATTAGCTTATGAAATGAGGGCTAAAAGACAGGCGTAATATCCCTAGAAGGCGTTAGTATCGTGAGATTTTCTTGACGTTACGGTCTTGCTTGCAATTGTTTCATTTAGTTATTAGCCAATGAGGGCTAAAATTCGCCGCTAGAGGCGCTAGTGTAGCGTGAGGTCTCCGAAATGTCAAATTATTTCATAGTTTTTGGGTGAGTATGCGGATTTATTTATAATTAGAATAATTTTGTGAATATTTTGCATTACCTGAAATTAAATATGGCAATTATGCGATAAGGGGCAATGTATGTCTGTGTTTTGAGACAGTTTTGTCTTTCGAAAACTTTTGTCCTCCCTTTTTTCCGAACAAAACGGGACTACGCAAGACTGTGGTTGCTCGATATTTTTACGGTACGGTTTTTCTTAAATATGATTCTGATATGGTTCTGTATTAAATATGATATTAATCTAAAACTTTGTTTTCACGCTCGTAATAACAGACTTTGAAAGCCACACTTAAAAACCTCACGCAACAGTGGCGCCATCTAGTAAGACAAAAAACGATAGCTCTCATTGCAAGCAAGACCGTAACGTCATAAAAACCTCACGATACTAACCCCATCTAGGGATTTTTCGCCTGTCTTAAAGCCCTCATTATTCTCTGTATTATTCTCACGGGACACGAGACAAAAAAATACGAGTGTTTTTCTTACGACGTGAACGTAAACCACGATGTAAAATTTTTAACAGAAATTTATTAGATAAAATCCCGGAATTTAAATTCCACTGTTAGACTTACGTAAATGGTAATACTCTAGCGAAGCGGCGAGTAAGGCTATTTAATAATATAATTTTCTTGTGAAAGGTATTGTATTTCGAATTATCCATTCAAAAGCTTTCCAAATCGTCAACGCTCATTTAGACACCCACGGTTGGGAAATGAGCTAATTTTCTTTCTTTCTTCTCACGGTTGGGAAATAAAAATAAGCTAATTTTATTAATCATTCTCAAGAGCAAAAAGAAAAATAGGTATCCAATGTTAAGTGTATCTTAAGATTATTTAAAAGGAATATTCCTTAGAGGCAGAAAGTTCGAACATTAAAAAAGAAAAGTACGATAAGGAAATTGAGCGAGCAACATTGCGGCAACATCATGTTGTTACTATTATTATAACGCAGAAACTTTTCCTTCCTTCTCCTAATTTTTATAAACTTGACCTCAAAAGTTTCCTACCTTAAAATGACTACGATATCATATATAGCTTAAGCTACAGCACATAAATACTCATCGTGCAACGTGGTCAAAACAGTTAATAAGTATAGAACCCAACTTAATCAAACCTAACTTTATATCTTTTAACCCGCCGAAAAGGACATACTACTGCGCTATATTTAAAACAAAAGTTAATCTTACGTAAGCAAAGTCGCGGGCAAATGCAAGTCCATCAATAAATAGATGCCGGGCGGCCGAACGCGGACATCGGAAAACTCGTCGCGTGGACGCCTGCGGTGCGCCGCCCGACCTCTCCGTTTACAAATACCCCAAACAAATACCTACGAAAATATAAAACAACCCTCTGATCGAGAGGACATTGTATTTCAAAACACGTCCTAAATTTGAATCTTTTCAAGAACTCCGGGGACGTTCGGAGAAATATTTTTCGATCAGCTATTCTAATTTCGTTACTCGGAGAAAATATTTTTTAAGCGTTGATCTCGTTTCCAGCGCTCATTGTTGGTATAAAATAACCTTTGGCTAAATCGAAATCTACAATTATTTATTTAATAAGACATTTAATTTACCTGACACGACTAGGTAATCATATTGTTGCCATTATTAGCACGTATAACTTTTTGGTTATAAATTAGTATTAATGACGTTAATATAAAACTTCAGTTAAGTTCAGAGTCGTAAAAATTCCACACCTACAAACACGCCTTCCGTATTCATAGTTAGAATTGCAAAATGCTAAAATACTAATCAAATATGGACATGACACCGCCCTGCGCCAGGTGAGGGCCGGCAGGTGTGGAACAATGGCTCGCCGTCTCCCTCACACTTCACATTAAGCGTATACACCTCTCTCACACATAGGCATATGTCTCTCGCGTGATATTAGGTTTTTTTGGGGGTAGATACGCATCTAGTTCTGCCCGTACTTGCTATGCCGAGGAGTTATTTGACTTTTCAACCGTTCTCGTCATGCATTTAAAAAATTGGCTTTTGACCCGGTCTGCAGTGCCGTTTTGCTTCTCTGTAGTTTTACCTAGCTTTTGCAAAATATCCCGTGTGTCATATGGTAACTAGGTAGACGAAGTTGAGAACATTTTAGGTTAATTAAATCGGCCTTTGGCTGTTCGTTCCGCTTGGCATAAAATAAAGGCTTCTGTGCTTATTCATTTGTAAGTTTTGGGAATTTTAACTACTTTTAACTTAGAGAGTTATATTCTATTTGTTCTAATATAGCGTTGTGAAAAATGCTCATTTCAAGGCTTAAAGACTCGAACCCTAAAGACTCTCGAGGTTTAACGACTCAAAGGCCGCAAAGATGGTTTCTTGCATCCATATGCATAAAATAAGCCAATTCAATTCTCAAATATAGGCGAGTCTTTAAGACTCTAGAGTCTTAAGAGTTCGAGTCTTTGAGCCTCGAAATGAGTGTTATCCACAACTCTATTCTAACATGATTCAAATTACAGATATGCCAAACTGACGGAACAAGAGTCCCCCCTACTGTTACGCAAACTATCGATACTTTTGCATGTACCAAGTGCTAAAAGTGGCAATAGCATTATTTGTTGGTTTAAACGTTACGCTATCGAACTGAAAGTCTTATTTGAATTTTAAAATATAGTTTATTCAACATTATTGGAGTGTTACTTTCCGACTCTGACGAACAATCTTGCAAATTAATAATCAGTTTGTTTATTTTACCGCTTTTATTTTTACCGATAACCCTCACAATTCCGGCCTATTGGAACAACATTGTAAGAGCGTTCATTCAAGAAAGTAAGTTAATATAACACAGTGCCTACGCAGTAAATAACAATTTGTTAGCAAATTTGAGTTCAAATATTCAAACAATCAGCAGTTTTAATGTGATTTCATTTTTTTAAGCACTATATCTCTGTTGGAAAAAATAAAAATTAGTTACCGCCTCACAAAGTTACATAATCATCATGTGTCATTTGAGTCATCTTAGGACAAATAGAATATAAGTTTGGCAAAATTATCCTACAGCCATGAATTTACGCGCCTTTAGTGGTTGTATACAAAACAATATAAGCTAAGGTACATGACGAACTACCTACATGTAGGTATCATTTGGACTAAACTAAAGTTTGGAACATGTATAGACCCCTATTGTCAACTTATCGTGTTAGGAACTTAGGAAAGGCACGTATGCGTAAAAAAAAATACACACTATTACGTTAATATTGTTTTGAAGAAGTGTCATAATATTCCTTAATTTTGATTTACAATACCTACATGATCTCCCTATTTTCTTTTCAAAATGCCTAATACGTACACTCATGTACGCAATTAATCGCCACTGATCACAAAGTTAGCACTTAGCAGTACTTTTATGATCCAAAACCGGACTTTTTAATAAAACAATACTCTTTTGTTTTATTATCCGGTGGAGCCGTCGGAGCATAAAGATAAATGTAGCCCGATAAGCTATCGCTAGATCAATAAATCGTAGTAACCTTCGTTACATACGAAATATATGAAATATTGCGTGGGTTAGCATTAATGATTTCTAACTGGGATAATAAAGCAACGTAAGTTATACGCGGCGCAGTAAAATTTAATTGGTTTAAAACAAAACTGACATCGCTATAATTTGAACTAGTAACTTTGTTAAAAACTTTTACACACAGACGTAAAATAAGATGTTAGAGCTACATAACTACGTTTCCAACCGCAACCACAAACAGTCAACAATGGTCGCATATCAACCAACCATCGCGACGAATTATCTCGCGAAGCGTCATTTTACTTAAAAGCATTGCTTTCAGTAAACACTGGGTATATTTCAGTTGTTAATAGTCCCGCAATGACGCGGTACATAAATTAATGTAATAATTTTAATCATAACATTTAATTAATGCTCCCCCAATTTAACCGGGACATTACGCCGAATGCCAGGAGCATTAACATAACTATCGCGTGTCCACTACCCGCTCCCTGTACTACTTGGACTTTTTAAAAAAACTTTAACACACGTTTAAAAGCGAAATAAAACTTTTGAGTTTATCGATAGGTTAAAGTTTCTCGTGTAAAGACAAGTTAAATCCTTATTCTGTTCCACTTTGAAATTTCCATACGGAAAATCGTTCGTTGAATTTATAAGGCGTATTACTGACCAGGACATTTTGCTACCCCGACAATTACTTACAACTAAGGTGCTCTGCTCGCCAAGGCTAAATGCAAGTATGGCCTTCAGTAAGTACGAACCCGAAAATCAGACTACAAAGGTTGAGGTCCCTAATTCAATCCCCGATCGAGGCAGATGTATACCTACTATGACATGTAAAGCCCAAAAGAAAATAGGGGCTACGGAGTGTCATTGGTAAAACGAAAATAGACCCGATAAATCCAAGACCCGAGAACAAACATTCGTATTGTTCACACAAATGTCTGCCCCGGTCAGGGATCGAACCCGGGACCTCAAGATTCGTAGTCAGATTCTCTAAACACTTGGCCATCCGATCGTCAAGTATGTTTTTAATTTTATTTTATCGATGAAACTTAAGTGGCCGTTATTTTCCTTTGCATAGTAGGGTATTTGGCAGTCGGATGTAGGGGTTTTAAGGGATGACAGTTATGGTCATTCTGAACATTTTGACCACATTTACTATTATGATAAATTTCACGGTTTTATAGATATTTTCTTATTTTTGATAAATCACCCCGTTTGCCAGTTTTTTATTTTATTTAACACGCTGTATAGCCTGTGTTGAATTTTTAGTGTTTTACTTTCGCAATACTTTTTTTCTTCAAAATTAATTCAAATAGTTGCCCACTTTGCTAGACTGATCAAAAAAACCTCTTTAGACATGACGATAAAAATAAAATCAGATAATTTTGTAACTCTGCGTGACTACAAAAAAAATTACAGCGATTTACACTTAATAAACTTCGTTGATTTACGGGCTGTCTTATAATGTGCCATTTAAAAAAAAAACTAAAAAATCAAATAAAAATTAAGGTTTAATTTCATGGATATTTCTAAAAAACGATGTCTCGTTTTCATACAGTGCAATTGTGTACGACTATGACGGTACTGGTATAACGACTAAAAAAAAAATTACCTTGCAATAATAGTAAATATTATGGTCAAAAAGTAGTTTATTAGACCTGTCGAATTTGACCGGTCGAAAATAAAATATACCTAAACTCTATGCTTAACGATTAACATATCGCAACTGTCGTTACGCACGATAGAGTTTAGTACACTAAAAGGGAGTATGAATACCCCACACGACAATGACATACATACAAATAAACCAAAAGTCAGTATTAAAAGCCAATATTCACGATGATTTACGAGTCCAATGTGACAGCAAAATGAACCACAAAATAACTCCACATGACAATCAACATTTACTTAACACGGCTTAGGCCGTTTCCTCGCGCGTGCGGCGATATTATTTTTTTCTGTCAACCTAGAAGTGTCATGACAAATGTGGAGTAATGCTTGTAATATGTGTAATCTGGTGAAATATTGGTGTGTTGTGTGCGCCTCCATAACTAATGTTCCGTTCGCGTGTGGCCGCGCCTTAGCCCGGGCCTCATCTGTTGCCGGCCAGGGTTTGACCACGCCTTTACCGTCCTACAAGCACGCTACAAATGTGTTTGGGAAAATGGTAAAGTTTTAATAGTCACACAACCATTATAGCGGGCAGTCTAAATTAGTTAACTAACAATATTATCCTAGCATTAACTTTGACTTAAAGCAACGTGAATTATTTAAATTAGATATCATGGATAACGGTCGGTTAATTATTTAGTTTGGTCTATATTTACATTTTTAATGACATAATTTTGATTTTAAATCACGTTGCAATTAACGTTGTTTATTTAAACATGGCTAGGGATATGTGGAACGGAAGAGGTTTTACTACAATTTTTATTGAATTATGAGTACTAAAAATATTTTATAGCGTCGTTCTTGCTGCTTTCCTAAAATAAAAACATTCAGACACTGGCGTATTAATGAATCTTAGACTTATGTATGTATATTTGCTCTAGTATTTGAGTTAGTTAAAGTAAAAAAAAGTAAAAAGCAATAACTTCATCATTACTCAAGTATAAACATATCCTAAAAATATCAAAAATGTTCTACAACCTGGACAATAGAATTCAATTCACACATAAACTACTGTCTATTATCTAACTTGTAAATCTACAAGTACAACCTTCATAAGACAATCTGATGTCCTCGCTTGTCCATATCCAGCTCTAAAAATTCTTACCAACCTTTGTAGACGGTTACTTTTCTAATTGATTAGTAGGAGTAATATCTTATTTACATAATAATGTAGAGCGCCTTGATTCGAACACAAAGACTTGACTTAATACCAGTTTGATTAACCACAGAAAGTAGAGGTCCAGAGGAAAGAGTACAAAGGTATTTGTAACCGCAATTCCAAAATTCCAATGCCACTGCTCTAGTAAATCAAAACTTTCAAACGATTTGTAACAAATTCCACATCGAAACTGCGCGTCGCAATAAGGTTCGAGTGTTGTGGTTAACGAAGGAAAATATTGCGAAGTTTTTTTGATAAATACAAGTGGCAAAAAAATATGGCCGAATTGGTTTCGATGGCCGATTGGGTCATATATTTTTTCGTTGTCAATATCAATATATTGGCTGTCACAAACACGAATGACAACAACGCGAGGAGTGAAGGGTTCGCTGATATATCTACCACACCATTATTCCACACTTTAGTAAAAAAATGTTATACAAGGTGTCTTCAAATTATTCCGAAATATTTCAGCACTTAAGTTGGATTGGTTCGACTGAACTACCCTGTAATTCTTTTTCAGGACTTTTCAATTGTTTTTAATAAATAAATATTTCCATATTGAATGATGTTCAAAGTGTACCGCATAACAAGCGTGACTTCTCTTTGAGTAAAAAAACCGAAGAAAAACCTTTACTGGATGCGTGCATTCAAATTAACCCTAAAATATATCAGAATATCCTGAAATATTTCAGAAGAATTGGAACACACCATTTACATAAATATATGTACCTACTATCACCTTAATAATTAAATTGAACGTGACACAAAATGAGTGTTTCTGGCTCAGTTAATGCAAGACAATAATACATTAACTCAATTGTTTTAATTCGTCTTATGTAATTTGAGGTGTCCAGTCTATACGGAGTTCATGATTTAATTTCTACAATACCTTGACAAGTTCGTTTGCGACGCTAGGTAAGACCCTGCTGCAGTCGCAGAGGCTGCCTGCGACATGGTTCTACCTAGTGTCACAAACAAACTTGTCAAAATATAACTATGAATAACACAAACATTTTACCAGTATTATCCAGCACTAACTGAAACTTAAACTATTACAGTAGATATATAAAGGTCGGATGCACTCGTAAATAGCAAATGTTATAGCATGCATCTTTCAGTTCTACCTTAGCCAGATGAAGCAAAAATCTTAGCAGCCAATAGTTGCGGGAAATATCACGCGAATTGTATATTAACACAAAAAAGGTAAACAAGAAACGTTTCATATTTCTGAAGGAACATGCAATTTTCTGGTCATATTTGTCTGTTGGTCTGTTATAGCACTGTGAAAATTACCGTGTGAAGAAATGGGCGCAATAACATACCAACCAGCAGGCACGGAACAACGGGCGCAATGAAGTGCGTAATATCGACGTTACGCACGATATAGAAGAGAAAGTTGACAAAATGAGAAATGATAAGTATTAGTTAATTCAAAACAAGAGCAGCTTTGCTGTGAAAAAGATATAAGTAATAGTTATCTCGTTTAGGATAAAAACTTTTATATAGCTAAAAAAAATAATGACGTTTACGCCACGATCATGTAGATTGACAGTGTTTGAATCCTTACTAATATTATAAATGCGAAAAGGAGTATGTTTGTTTATTTGTTTTTTACGTTTTCACGCCTCAAGTACTCAACCGATGGAGGACATAGAATAGAGAATGGTTTTTAAATCGGAAAATCGTATAGTTGAGTCAATTTTTATCTTACAAAAGAGAGCAATTAGAGCAATTTATAATTTGAAGACGCGTGAATCTTTAAGATCTTTTTTCAAGGAAACAGGTATCCTAACCCTGCCGTCGCTTTATGTTTTTGAAATAATCATGTATGTAAGGAAGAACATATGTGATTTTCCCACTAACGTCGATAAGCCAAAGGCTACTAGAAACACAGGGAAGCTTAAAGTTCCATCTTACAGACTGGTTAAAACCAAAAAGTCGTTTCTGGGAAATTGCTTACGTTTTTATAATAAAATTCCAAAAAATATTATAAATGAAACGGATACAAAATTCAGATCTATTCTCAAGAAGACATTAATATCAAAGGCGTATTATAAAGTTAATGATTATATCATGGACAGGGATGTTTGGAAATAATTCCGATCCGCATTAGCGATCCCTTCAAATAGCGAACCTACTGTGTTAAAAATGAAGTTGTGTTAAATACTTGTGATGTACCTATACATATCATTTAATAATATTGTAAATCTGTTTAAAATATATATATACCTCGTTGAATTTCTTGCCGGATTCTTCTCAGCAGAGGTTTTTCCGAACCGGTGGTAGATTATTTTAATGATTATTTGGAATGAATATTGTTTGAGTTCCTGAAAAAGACAGAATAGTACCCACTGGATAGTGCTAAATTCTTCACAAAAAAATCGCGGGCAACAGGTAGTAACTAAATAAGTTAGATTGTACTTAATATTTTATACAAAGTGCCGTTTATAAACAAAACAAATGCACTCTTAACACTCGAAATGTCTCACGCGCGTGTTTACAAAGTTTATCTCTTTTGTACATTGTTTTAGTAATAGCACTAATAACGCTTAAACAACATTGTTAAGACGAAGTAGATCCAAATCTTAATAGAATTAGACGCTACTTCACACCATTATGTCAAATAATTCTTCGAGTTATTAGTGGCAAGGGAAACAGAATCTGTATCCATTGCCTTAGATAGAACAAACAATAATTTAAAAAGTTTTCTCTAAAATATAAAATAAGTTGCCATCACAAAAAATTTCGTCTCCATGAAGACTTTAAAAACTTCGTATGGCCATTAAAATGAACTAAATTAATTGAAATAAAATGAATAAATTAAATGAAATAAATAAATTGGATTACCTCTGGTAATAGGGTGAAACCCGGATACTTTCTTAAAAACCCTACCTGAAACCCACCGGATCAGAATGCCAAACTAGAAAAAAACCGGGTAAACCTGGACATATAACTTTATGTAGATGAGAATACTGCCAATATAGCCATTATAGCATTTATGATGCTTTTTATTTTATAGAATGACACTAAAACCATATTATAGTATTACATACTCACTCAAGAAATTCGTTTACCACCTTAAGGTTCAGTTTCAGTTGTATGGCTTAAAGCCAATAAAGCATAAAAGGCTATTTTCACTAAAAATACAATGCGACATCCAGCCTTATTGTTTTTAATGTAGAAACTGCCATAAATAACAAACCGGCCAAGTGCGAATCGGACCCGTGTACCGAGAGTTCCGTACAATGTGTAAATATGTCAAAATATTAAAGAGGGATTGGGACGCCCCTTTATTTTGATTTTATTTTTATTATTTGTTGTAGTAACAATAAAAACACATAGGCGGCATACATTTCAGCTGTATATCTATTACGAGATTATTCTTGACATACAAAGCTGTAACTGACAAACGGATAGACGGACATCATAGAGACATACGACGTTTATCTCCCTTCGAGTACGGGACTATAAAAAAGTATTAATTAAAAAATTGAAAACCAGAAAGTAGTTTGCTCAGAATCGAGAGTAGAATTGATTACACTATGTTTGCAATCAACTACTTAACTTAAAATGAAAATATATTTTTGGGGTGTCTGAGGTTTTCAGTTATTTAATTAACACCTTGTACAGTCAGCATCAAAAATAGCTTGTTACTTTTTTACTTTGTCGTTTTACAGCCAAAATTGAAGATTGGCAAATTTGTTAATGTGACAGAGTAAAAAAGTAACCAGCTACTTATGATGCTGACCATATATACAGTTCAATTTATATATTTTGCCAATCTATAGCTTTGCGGTAATCTTAAAAGTCATTTTAAAACTTTCGTGGCGGAAATTGTTATCAAAACATGTAGAGCAATTTCTTAGTCGATTAGCAGAAAAAAATTAAAAGGTTTATTTCACTAAAAATAACATTGATACATAAATTAAGGGTAGGTAATAGACATGAAAATATCGAAGTATACAAAGTGGTAAAAAAACACACATTCTAACGGTCCTTAAGATATAGTTGTCATGTATGTATGTATTATGTATATATATATATTCTTTTGTATAATAAAGAGTTTACATACATACATACATAATATAATGCATATTGTCTACCAGTTTGATTCCTGGGCCACATTAGATATCTTAACTACCTACAGTAGTCATTTATTGTGAATCATTAAACAAGTTAATTTCCAACAGACTATAATTATTAAAAAAATAGAGCTAGTAACCAGATCTGGCCTCCATAAATATGTGAAGTAAATATCTCTGAAAATAAATACCTATTACGACAATGCATTGCCTGATAATTACTTTGTCATCTTTTTGCTCTAATTTGCCTAGTAAATTCTCAGTACAAGCACAACCAGTAATATTATTATAAAGATACCTACTCCAACGCAAAGCGAGTTAATTTTTAAATTAAAAAAAAAAACAGTTTTCATATACATTGGGAAAATAAGATCATTCGAGTCACGTACCGCGTAGTAGTAGTGGGAAGGTGCGGCGAGTGTTAGCCGAGATTCCCAGGCATTGTTACTAACACAATGTTGTTTTCTTGTGCAATATTGCTGAATTCGCAACGATTGTGAAACGTTTGTGCAGACACGTCCGTTTGTTCGTCTGTAGTTTTGCATTGTCATGCGTTATGGTATGGAATTCATGAAATAATGGCGAGCCAACCCTTTAGGTAGTGTACTCTTTACCGGTGGCAGATATTTTTGACATTCGTGCTTGTCATACATATCCTAAATTAAATAAATATATTTTGACTATGACTTTTTTGAGGATGTTAGTTTAAGGTAAATTACCTAAAGTAAAAACAATCTTTAATTGCCAAAACCTAACTCAATACATTACAAATTAAGAAAAAATAAAATAAAAAAAAGAATAAAATAATGATACCTAAAATTTTAAGAGCCCAGGGTTGGTTTCAGATTGGTCCCTAGAAGAGGGACGATCGCTACTCGCGATGGATAACACTTCCCTCATTACGAGTACAAGTATAAAAATACGTTTATTTCACGTTAGATCAAATGCAGACGTCATTTGTTTTAAATCTATATTTTTACTGGACTCGGTTAAAGTTAAGCTATCTACTGACTCAATATTTGTCAAAGAAGACTAATTAGCTGATTGATTATAATCTATAATTTCGCCTTCCCTTATTTTATTACTGAAGTTGGGCCGGTTTTCGGGGAGTCTAAAATTCTCGCGCATGAATGACTCCCCCGAAGCTCGGTACTCGTTAAAAGAAAGCCTATTACTCGTTTAGAAGTGACTACAGTATTTACAAACTCCTTGAAGCTGTATCTAAACTTGGTACAAAAATATATTCTTAGCCATAAATAAAAATAAATTTAAAATTTAATTTATATTTTTAGATGTTTTGTCACCCCTAACATATTTATCCGATTCAATATTCGGCTTTGCGCAAAAGTTGACTGGTACTTACTAATCTTACTCGCTTTGGTCAATATATTCAATCCGCATTTTTTAGTTTCACAATCAATTTTCATTTAACTTTGATCAATTAAGGCCATTTCTAAGCATGATCTAGAACAAAGTAAAACAATCGAAATGGGGAAGAACAAAATTACAGACAGAAGAATTAACATTGCATCAAAACGCGCCAGGAAACAAGGTGATCTAAGCATACTCTTACGATATTCCTGTTTTATTAAATAACGAAGGAAGGTGGGACGTCGCAAAAATGATGTTGGAAATGCCGGCAATTCGTGTAAGTGGAACAGGAGGAAATGTGTTTACGCCGCGCATGCCTGTAATAAGCTGTTGTTTACGTGTGAAATAAACCAATGCAAGGTGTGCAAATAGCCCAGAATGACCTTTGCATGCAGTTATAAATGATGAAATCGCAAATTGAAATACTAAAACAAATAAACTATTACGTGGAACAGCCCAGTTAGATAGGCTACGTATGGCATAAACGAAATTGTGTGTTGTTAGTCTAAACACTGACGGAGCGCAATATTGCGCGAAATTAAAGAAAAACACAGCCAACCAACAAACTGTTCGTTGTCGCTTGACGCCAGCCAGCGCGGTTCCGTATTTTTTTTTTGTCGACGATAATTTCGCCGCTGTACTTTTTCACGATGAGTAAAGGACACAGAACATAATTCAATCCCATTTTAATTTTGTAAAGTTTCGTATCAGAACCAAATTCAAGGCAAAACGAAACGCAGTCAGTGAAACATCTAATGAATCTGTTTTGTGTTCCGGTGCAATATTTATTGCTCTTTTTAAAATTATGTTAATGAAGCACAAAACAGTGAGCCCACCGAGAATGCAAACGCAGAGTAAGCAGTTGCTCCCGGTTTCGTTTTATGAACAATCGGCCAGCGTGCAAAAACAGCGTTTATGGAGCATTTCTCATCGGCCGAGTTTGGTCAGTGCTGTTTGCGGGCTCCGGACTGATAACGCTCGTTATGTTATGCATACAACGGCTTTTGCTACTCGAAATATTCCCTATTTTTTTTAGGTGCACTATGGAACCTTAAACTACTTATTCACCTCGTAAATATGTTTTCCATTTCGAGAATCAGAAACTCTGTTAATTAAGGACCAGGCGTGGAAAAACGATCGACACAGCCTGGTCTAGCTAATGAATGACCCTAACTACAAAGCTAAATATCCCAATTTCAAAACTCAGTAGTGCAATCAATCATATATATTTAAGTTAGCATGTATTTATATATAAATATATGTTTGTGCGTCCTCTATCTAGAATATACAATATACAGTTTGGTCAGTTTGACACTAGATCACTTAGTATTAATTGGCCCCCGATATTTATTAAATCGATGCCTTTTTCAACATTGACTTATAGCTAGCAATTTTAAATCATCAAACGACTCCACCCCTAATCTACTACCGAATGACATCAACGAAAAACATCTGTCACTTGCCGGTCAAGTGATTTATTGTTCCGTTCGTATCCCGGTCATATTTACCAGGCCCGGCATCGCGAATGAATCCGAAATGAGGCAAATAAGCAATTACGCGCTCATATTCGGGCTCGATTACGCGTTGCGGGAAATTTTAGACACGCCGCCGCTCTCCGGACGAACGTAGCTACGATACGAGCTGCGAATGGACATTCAACAACACTCCGTTTTGTTCTCTGTGACCTTACATTTATTTTGTTTCTATGTGGGTTTCAGTTGCAGTAATAGAAACGATTAACACTGTGAAGTCCATATTGCGTTTGGTTGAAGCAAACAAAATTATTCTCTGTGGAATACCTAGTTACTGATTCAAATTCACTCGTAAAAAATACCTAAAATTATAACTTTGATGAAATTAAAAAAAAAACCAATGCCAAAAAGCCTTAATATTTGTTTAAACTTTCTGAAAACCTAGGACAAGGATATAATATTCAAACTAACATAGATACAACCGAACCAACTGGAAATCATGTCACTGTGGAACCTTTTCCACAAAAAAGTCATAGTAAAATCGCATTTACTGACAAGATAAATTTAGATGATACTAAAAATAGGTACCTAAAAATTTACATACCTACTTAAAATGAAAGCCTCTTCAATTTGCTATTATTTATCCACTGCTGGAAACGTGTACGGTCTTTAATGCGCCTACAATTTTATCAACAAAATACATGAGGGATCACATTTACATAATAAGGCTCGCATACGGGACGGCCGATATTCAGATTGCCATTATTATTTTACCTCATCCTCTGCAAAATTATGTTATGAAGCTGAATGAAGTGCCCTGATAAAGGGGGTTGTTTAGTGCAGCGTGTTCGAACTTGAGCCGATAAAAAGGACCGTAATCTGATTACGTGGTGCCGCCTTCCTACGTCATATCACGGCGCTATACCCAGCTCTTTGCGAGTGAAATATGAACCTATTCTTAGCCCTTTTAAACTGATTTCTAATAGAGTATAAAGAAGAAAAACTCTTTCAAAATAAAATTACGTCTACGTCAAAATACGCACATGAGTTTACAGCTTCATAAGCTTTTTGAAATTGAACTGAAATGTTATATGTAAAACTATCCACTGGCATGAACCTGTCACACATTAGATATTCCAGAGGACGCCTTACTATAGAATACAGATAGGTAGAGAATCCAATTAGGTACATTTCCTAGTTCAGGTTGTAAATTACTTGGTCTTGATGAGAACGTAAAATAAAACGAAACGGTCAGGCGGGGCAGCGACACAGTGTTGGTCGCGCGCCAACTGTTTGCCGACACCAAGTAATATCTGTGTTACTAAACAGTCTGAGTAGTCCTGCAAGACTTAGGTACATGCGACAATTGAAGACAGCTATGTACACAAATTTCACGTTTGGAAAAAAAGGGGGAAGAAATCCTCTGCGTCCATTAAAGCTGTAATTGATTTTGAAAAATATTAACAATAATTCAAATTTATCAGTCTACAAACGCCGGCTCAAATCATCACATCACATCATCATCAAATTTATACAGAATGAAATTGAAATTTTGATTCAAAATGAGTATTTTAATACTACTGGATAATATAACGTTAACTAATTACATATATTGTTCAGCATTAAATGATGTTTAAACATTAATTTTGTACCACGATTTAAATTTCACTTATGGCTGTCAAAATTGTGATGTTATAACATACTGTATTTGAGGCAAATAAAAAAAACTAACCTCATGAGCTCATCAAATACAGCCGCATAAACAAGTGGTAAAGGAGCAATTTACATTTGAAAGCTTTTGATAAATTGCAAAATCTGTCATCCGAAAGTCCGGCTGTAAAAACTACAGACGAAACGACACTACGTTTTTATTATCTGAATCTCGATAAAGTAGACAAATCATAAACCGGAAAACGTAAAATGTGCATTAAAAAATCTTTTAGCGAAAGTTAAATATTTTTATAGACGCCGCGTCATCCTTTTTTCAAATTTTTACTTCTGATATTTTTTTACCTAGGTAGAAGTTTCAAATGCAATCTGAATTTAATCTATCATTATAAAATTAAAATAGCTCCATTGTTTGGCTAAAATTACATTCAGAACTGAAAATTAGATTCTCAAGATAATAAAGAAAATAAGCCAGCATTAAGGTCTAGTCTAGATGTGTCAATAAAAAGAAGATTAACGAATAAGGAACTAAAAAGTTACAAATTAATTTCAAGCCAGAAGCTTTTACGTCATAAATTTGACATTTAAGAAGAAAATGGCCTTTTCATTATTTTCTACTCTTTGCTGTCGTTCTTGCACTGAGCGAAGGTATGTCGTAATAATAAACAGGCATATTTATCAACAATTCATTCAAATATTCTTTTTTCTTCTCGTCTTCGTCGTGTTCTTCATTTCTGAAGGTCGCCCGATTAATAAGCGATTACAGATTCAAATATTGGAGTTAGGTAATTTCAGAACATACATTGTTTAACATTTAACAGTGCTTATACATTGATCATCCTTATACATTTCACGGATACATAAATAGATAAATTAAATCATAGATGCGTAGCTCTAATTGTTAAAACTGCAACAGACGCATAGTCTCCGAGAATGTAGTCAGACTCGCAAGACGAACCACGAGGTCACCTTTGCAATATTTAATTGCTACAAAACTCCCATAAGCGAAGTTTTTGCTTAACATATTGTAACAAACTAACAACAACTCAAACAATAGGCTAAAAGACCTTGGTCCACTAGCTGGTACTAATTTGAGTCCATGTAAATTAGGACGCATCAAAATAGAAACCGAGCATAAAATACATGACCATAACATTACCGATTCTAGTAATATAAACTACGCAGTTGGCTGTTTTGGGGACAGAATTGCACCAAAGCTTATTCAATATAATACCAAATGTGGATAGGGTACGTGAGATTATCACCACAGCACGGATTCTAGCTCAACCCCATATTAAAGGTTTGCCTGTTCATCTCACAATAGGTTTTAAATTATTAACATGAAATTTTGCTATGCTGGTCCCACATTTAGTTTGTACTATTAATAAACAGCTTGTATATCACCACATTTAATTAATTATCGTTTATCGATAGCATACTGGTAATAATTCATGGTTGAATCCGTGGTGATTAACGATGAGAATTAAAAGAATTCAAAAAATACGCATGTTTCTGTTTTCTCACATTCAGATTTACCCTCGGGTTTTCTTAGCCATCTCGAGTTTATTGTGGCTTTCTTTAACCCGTCTTTCTAGAATATACTATTGCTTACCTAAAATTTTAAACTGCATTGACTTTATTTTATTTGTGGTGATAAAGCCAAGTCAAACAGAAAGGCAGCGGAGCCTTGAAAATAAGGTTCCGATAACATCTTTTGAGTACGCGAACCTTGAAAATACTTAGATCGGGTTTCTTGGATTATCTTCAAATGATTTTTATAACTACCGAGGCTTGCTAGGGAATGAATCAGAAACTGTAAACGAAACACGAAAGCATGCAAGTAATTATTTTGTCAAACCCGAAACTTAAAACTTATAAATGTTAATTGTCATTGTTGGTTGCAGTGAAAATAGCAGTAACGTGCAATCGCTGCATTACTGGATTCGATTGTGCAAAATAGAGCAACTTAAATAACTGGCATACGTTTGCTACAATATTGCGTGTCATTATTGGAATTTCATTATTAATTGTAAGTAATGCAGTTCACAGTATTTTTAAGAGTTTCGATATTCAACGAACCGCAGGCAACATTAACTGGATTATGATCGGCTGATCGCTATTAAAATAGAAATGGAAAGTATCTTTAAGTTGAAGTTTAATTTATGTAGATACTAATATAATAGTTTTCCAATTAAGTAAGTATTATATTCATGTAGTATTTACTAGAGGTACAATCTATCATTAAAATAATGGTCGTACATCAAATAAAAAAAAGGTTTATTAAAATTAAACATTTCACATTAAGTTATTTATTAATATTACATTAATATTATGTGCTTTTATTAAAAATACGCTTGACGATTCGATCAATAAACACCTCGCCATTGTTTATTGATACTTAATTATTGTCAATTGTGTAAATATATTATAAATTCTCGTATCTGCGAAATATTTTTTATCTTTCAATATTGAAAAGAAAGAACTTAATAATACCTATAACGACGCAACAAACACAGTTAAAATCTCGCACTCAGGACTTCTGTCAGTCAGCCTTTGAGTGGATGTGAGAATAATGAAATATAAAATTCTCGTGTCTCAGTGTTTGTAACCAAACTCCTCCGAAATGGCTTGACCGATTTTTATGAAGTTTTTTGTGCATATTCGGTAGGTCTGAGAACAGGACGTAAACTATTTTTCATACTTCTACGCGGACGAAATCACGGGCAACAGCTAAAATAAAATAAAAAAACACTATTTTACTTGTTTGTGAAAACGAATGTGTCATATTCGTATCACTACAGTATCACTGGGATAATAACTATCATTGATCTGAATCATATAAATAAATAAATAAAAAACATAACAAACATTTCGTAAAAGACGTAGGTAATCTAAATAAACAATAATGATGACCTCATTATTGAAATTATCAGCAGGCAATGTCTGTGGGGCTGACGCATCCAGCATTTTAATTTGCACAATAAGACTTGATACTATTATTACAATTACGTTTGCTATCACGCATCTATGGCATCAAGGCCTGTACTAACCTACTTTTATAACATTGCACGTTATTTTAATTACTATAGGTACCAACACGTAGTTAGTAGTAACTGCAGATATTTTGATGCTGCAATTTTAATATTCCTATCGCAGATGAGCGTCGTGGCATGCAATATGCTATTTATATTTTATTCCAGTCTATAATTACTGTGTATCTTTTAAAGAGAAAGGAAAATCTGTAATAGTTATTTATGTGGCTGGTGCATAATGAGAGGCATTAAAGTACGAGTGTGGTTTTATGAAACGAGCCGAAGGCGAGTTTCATAATAAGATCACACGAGTGTTTTAATGCCTAATTATGTATAGCCGCATACATAACTTTATCTACATGCATATCATAAGTTTTCTATAATATATTCAGATATGGCCTGTATTTTTAAGTTAGTGTTACTGATAACTAGTTTGAAGTACCTACCAAAGCTTAAATAAAACAGATAATAAAAAACCAAAGTTTTATTTATAACAATAATTATTATCTACATGCATGTCATAAGTTTTCTACAATATGTACAGATATGCATTGTTAAAAAAAGTATAACCGATACTTTAATGTAAACATTAAGATGCACCCGCAGATACCAGGTTTCTTAATAAAGGCCATTTGATAGTCGTTTCTGAACATATAATAGGGAAGTTATGTTATGCATGTAGATAAACAAATTTACATATGTCAGAAAATAATGGCATACAGTATTGTATTGCATTATGTAATGTAAACATGGCAAGTGAACTAATAAGAATTAAAATACAAATAATAAATGCATATGAGTTGTCTACTTCATAAATGTGCAAGATATGTTAAGAATAGAATATATATCAAGAAATTATTGTACACTCAGTGGACTGCTTTAAGGGACATGTTTAAGGTAATTTGCGGCCCCTCCTCGTGAAACAAAAAATATTTATTCTCAAAGAGTAAGTGAATTGACAAGCATTAAGCGATAAAGTACTAGTGCACTATTTGTAATTTTAGTAGGCTTGTATTCAATTATGCAATAACAGTAATAACAGGAAGAACGAACTAAAATAATTTCTTTGCTCATCCGCGAAAAGGTCGCGGATGAGGAAAGAAATTCTTTTAGTTCATTGATATGGACCTCCGCAAAGTAACGCCTGACTCAATAAACAGGAAGAACGGTTAAGAGGATTTTGATTTTATTAAACGACACTACTTATGTAGTGCCGCATCACGGTGAATAAAATTAATAAATAAAACTATCACTGCTAGTTCAGAAAATCAACAAGCAGATTCTTCAATGTTATATCATGTCTTCAAACATAGCTGCATTACTTAAATTAGTATTTGTTGATGATAATGCGAGGTGCTAAATGTTTACTTTGTGACCCTAGGTTAGGTTACTCTCAACACAACTTTAAAAATTGTTACCTACTAGTTATTAAGTATTTCCTTAGTGTAAAGTTCAAACGGCAAATCATTTACATACTCGTCCAAATCAGGAGCAATATTGAATAAAACAATGAGAATTAAAAGCAGTCTATCAGCTAGTCCTCTGGCATACCAGAATCGCGACAGAGCTGCAGTTTTTTCCACTGGCAACCTCATTATCGCAGCCCGCGCATGACACTCACGTCCCCGAATATCCTGTCCCGATTAGGATGATAGGATACACTAAGCCACTCGTCGCATGACGAATGGCGACAAATGGTGCGTCGCGTCGTGCGCATTCGATGAGTGTCCGACTGTTTATGCGGGATGAGTACGGGACAATATGCATGACCCACAGTAGACTTTTTAATATTCAAGTGCCGCCTCCGCGGCGCACGCCTCGCTGTAATAAAAGCACGCTCCGACGCTTAACGAGCTCGACCGATGAGCTCCTTCGTATTTCATACAAGACGACCCCGTACGTGACCGCAACGCGGCAAGAACTTAATTTCTACGGTAACAGGGGAACTGTGAATTATTGCCCCCGCTTAATGCTGGATGTTTGAGGATAGGCTTCGATGTTATCGTACCTCATGCAATTTCCTGTTAACAAATTACGAATACGGAACCTACGTCTTGGAAATTTACGGGGACATGCTATTGTTAGCTTTTATTGCGACCAGAGTTCCCGGTGAAATAATAGACTCGTGATAATTAAACAGTAAAGCGTAGTGTACCTGCTGTCTTGATTGTGGCAATTAAGGGGTTTGAGGTAATAACACCTCCGATTTCATGGAGAACAATGACACAGTAGTAATGTATACGACGCTCGCTAATACTGCAAATCATGACGGCTGTAATAAAATACGTATCACGTTATCACACTGTATGATTTTCACAAAACTAACAACACAATACAAAATGATTGGGTTGAACCTACGATGATCATAGTAATAACAGAAATAGGGTCCTTAGCGCGAGAGGCCGTATTAAAATGGACGCCGCATCAGCGGCCCCGAACTTTAACTTCCTAGACTGCAAAGAAAGTTATCAGCAATCGCGGAGCTATTGATTGTGCACAAAGACCGTTTCGTCTTGCGACATTTAAGTTCGATTTTCTACTCACAATACTGGCGTCGATTCCCGCCTTGCATTCGGGATTATAGTCCCACGGTTCGTTCGATTTCGCCGACATTGTTCGGATTTTTCCGTCTCGTTTAATACCCCCACGTATGAAAGACAGTTAGGCTTATGAAGCAAACGTGAAAGTTGAGTCTGTATCAAAATCCGTACCTAGCTTTTGTCTATTTGGAAAGTTGAATGTAAAATAAAAGTTCGAAAACTGAAATCGAGTCAAATTTTAAACCTCAGAGATGGCGTCTAAGAGAGAATACTCTCGTCTTCATGGCATATATGGTTACTGTAGAAATGAGTTCTAGTTAATATAAGATGTCACGAAGTGAACACAAAAGAACGGTTAAAGTCCAATTCCCATGGGAAACGTGTGACAAATACTTCACGCAAAAGCAAAAAGTAGTACAACATAAATCACGAATTAACAACATAATACAATCTACAACGTTGTTACACGGCAACGCATGAATTTTGAAATAATAAATCAGTGTAATAAAATATTGTTACGATTTATAAAGCTTTAAGTCGCCGCTGGCCGGCCGCCAATTCTGGCTGAACAATAATAGTACCGACGACTCGACTACCTTACTCTTAATTACTCCACCCCCACTTCGACCATTTAATACTATGTAAATTTTGTAAAGGAATTAACCAGAACGAATGACGATAAATATTCATGCCGCTAGTTTTCACGTATATCGAGATAAATAGTTACTAAAAGAAAGATTACTGTATTTTTAGAATAACGTACTTATACCATACAGAATCGGTGAAAAATTCGCCAATAAAGCTACGCGCTTGAGTTCAGCACGACACGGGTAATTAACGCTTTCTCATTCCTTATATTTTCTCATCGGGCTTAAAACATCAAACGGTGTTTTTGTCCTCTTTGGCACAGGACGATCGAGGGTAATCCGAGGTGCAGAGGCAGCGAAGGCAGTGCTCAGTGCATCGGAAAACTGTTATAGGTGGGCAAGCTCCCCTTTTAGCACCCGTTCTAGTGTGCGGCTTTACCTGGTACGATCGCGTTGAGAACCACTTTAAACACATAGTATAACATTTTAGTTTTATAAAAATAAAATCGGATAAATAATTTATTGAATCAGGCGTTACTTTGCGGAGGTCCATATCAATGAACTAAAACAATTACTTTGCTCACCCGCAATAGCATTGCTTTGCTTCGCGTGTGGAGGTGCATGAACACGCATTATCTTGCATATTACGTAGCTATCATAAGGTCGCGGGTGAGCAAACTAATTGTTTTATATAGTTCATAAAAATCAGAAAATAAAAGGCTTAATCTTTTTCTTTGATTACGAAAATTCTCGATTTTTTTATTTGTCGCGTAAAACTTCTGATAAACGGCTCTATGACAACAAGCCTCTTATTCGTAGCCATTTCAGTCTCAACTGAGAATTAACATAATAGTTGCCAGTGTGTGGCTTCGTGAATCTGCTATAGCCGGTATACAGTACGGAGTATTTTCACAATGGGGCGCCGCGCCGGGAGGGGCGGATAGTTATTGCACGGGCTCGGGGTGTTTACATGAGGCACTATGAGGTTGCTACAGAGAGATTGTGCGACCTCATGCGGCCGTATTAATCAACTTTGAAACGACGCTCATAAAACTAACGGGTGACTGGAGTGGTGCAACACTGACGAAAGCCTTTTAGCCTGCAGTAATTAGCCTTGATAATGCAGCGATAATTAGCTTTACATATTGCCGCGCTATTCAAATCCAACGCTCTATGAAAATTCACAATCACAGTGGTAACTCAAAGAAGATCGAAATGCGGGCCCAACCTTCAACAGAAAACTCATTAAACTACGCCAAACAATTTATACGCAGGTTTATAAAATATGACAGATGTCTAATTGCAGAATATGAAATCGGAAACAGATCTTCAAGTTGTAGACAGGTAAATTAAATAAATCAAACTTTGTGAAGCGTTACCTAAAAATCGTCTAAAGGCCGCAGCGAGTTATCGTCAAAAAGCCAAAATCGAACAACAAATTCAATTAAAAGTTTGCCGCGAGTAATCCAGACCGGGTAACATCAGATAAAGCTCCATTAATTATTATTCTGCTAATGGACAAAGGAGCCTCTTTGCAACATGGAACAAACAAGATTCGAACTGAACTAGACAAAAGCTTGAACGTAACCAGCAATCGCTCATTCACGCGGCCGGTGAATGCGAAGTCGGGAAAACTATCGCTTTCTCTTTTCTCCTTGTCCGTGAGAATAGGTCTGTCTTTGTTGGCTTAGCAGGGGAAATGCGGGCTATTTGTTTTTACAGTCGAGCGCCGGCGAACAAATTAGGTGGACAAACTGTTGAAGCGTTCGAGGTGTCTATATTCCACTCTGTGAAAATTCTTCTCCGAATCGTTCCTGAGCGGGTGTCTCGACTCGAGTGCGGTAATCATTTTCTCTCCGGTTCCTATCGAGGCATTGTTCGATCTGCGTATTATTAGCGGATGCTGGAGATTTTGAGCGTGAAAGTGATATGCTTTCTGTTTGGCTTGCTCATTCAACCGGCACACAAAATGGAAGCTGTTGTTTTGATGCCATTTGTTTGTGATTACACAAAAATCAAACTGAGCTAGCTGTAAACACTAGCGGTAATCGCTAATACCACGAATGATAGCTCATGGAGAGAAAATCAAAAGATTTATTTATTTATTCGTCAATAAAAATTACAGCATTACAGTAAAAACCAATGCGCTGTAAAATTCATATTTTACACAAAAAAGACATACAAAAACGAATTAGGGATTTTTGGACGTCGACCTCGTCGCTACCCTAAAATGATGAATACTTAATTACATTATTATTAACATAGGAAGATATTTAATTATAATTGCTTAGTTTACCATTTTGCTTAAGATTATAACGGAATAAGTTTTTATAAATCATAGAAACTTTTTTTGCTGACTATACTTTTGTTGATTGTACTTACATTGTCATCCCAACTAGGTACATATCTGTACAAAGCTTCTAGTCGATATGATAATCCGCTAAAGAGTTACGTCCTAGTTACGTCCAACCAACGGCGCAGCGACTCGAATAATACCAACAGTGTCATAGTGTTTGCTTTTATGACTTTACAATCAACACAGGCATATGTAGTCTTATTTAAGTAAAGTACCTGGACGACCGAGCTGTGCTCGGGCTGAAACTTGGTAATAAGCGTTTTTCCAGAGATAAGACCAAGCTTCATCGAAATCGTTGGAGCCGTTTCCGAGATCCCCGAAATAATATATATACAAGAATTGGTCGTTCAAAGGTATTAGATAGATTAGATAAAAGCCCAGGTTCAGTACTAGCAGCCCAAAAAAGTGACCATTGATTTCGAAAAAGCAATTATCCCTGCTCTCCAAAAAATTATGTATGTAGAGATTCATGGATGCCATTATCATTTTCTAATGCCCCGTATCGTAAATAAACGGAAAGCTTTGAGGGTAAAGCTAACTAAAAATAACAGAAGGATAATTTCTCTATGTAGAAAACTTGCTTTACTTCCTGAAAATAATATTGAAGACGACAAGGATTAATAACATTAAAAGACAAATTTCGCAAAATCAGGATAAGCTAAGTAAATTCGTAAATACTTTTAAAAATACTAGATGAATTACTACAACTGTAGAAATTGGTAGTACTTAGTAAGCGTCGCACTAATAACTGGTTTTAATTAAAGATTCCGTAGATTTTACAACAAGAAAAGTTTTGAACGCCGCAAAGTGAGCGTTCAAAATGACGATTACGAGTACATTTAATTCGTACAAACTACTGGTAAATGATAAAATTGGCCTAGATCACTTTGTAGAAAAACTAAGAGTACGTTAATAATTGTCATCTCTTTCCATAACCTATTTTGAATTTGGCTATTTGATAATAGGACACCAGGAAGTACCTAGTTGAAAATTTTTGCAACCACAATATAGACTATCTAACTATATTTATAACTAGACTATATAACTATATCAGCAGATGTTCCTGCGCTCCGACTTTCAAAAATCCCTAATTAGTTTTTTTTTGTATATAATTTTTGTGTATTTTATATGTCTTTGTGTTTTGTATAATTTGAATTTTACAGCGTATTGGTGTTTAACTGTAATGCAGTAATTTTTTGTTGATAAATAAATAAATATCTATTTACATACATGCGAACGTTGTAAGTTAAATAAAACCTTCTAACAAAAGATACTGATTCTTACAAAAACAAAGCTCCAAAGTGATATATACTCGTTAATCTCAATACCCACAATTTCCTATAAAATAAAATGAAAATACGACGACACCAACCAATTATCCAATTCCAGTAAGCGCCTTTGACGCTTTGACCGCTTTTGAAGGAAAAATAATGTCCCAGATGCTTTTCCTTTGATTGCGAAATTCGAGTATTAGAAAAACAGAAAGGAAAGAAAATAAGAATACGACGGGGTCAACGCTCTTCGATAGTGACCGTTCCATTCATAAGGAAAAACATCTGAAAATAAAGTATTTTCGGAGAGTCCGGTGGAATAATAGGAAAATATTGTGATCCATTAGTTTATATAAGAGAGATAGTGATGTCGTAAAATGCGGTACGTTGAGGTATTAAACGAAAATATTGAGAGCTTATTAAGGGTATGCCAATGTGAAGAGTATAGTTACAATAGACTATTGTATTCGTACGTCTCCATATCTTTCCATGTTACTCACACATTCGGTAATGTAGGGCAGAAGTACCGGTTTTGGCCAGTTGATATTTGAAGTCATATATAAAAATTAATAGTATTAAAATAATATGTTTAGTGAGTTTTCAAAAGTTTATACTAAAACGAATAAAGTTTGTAATGATTTATTCCTATAAATTTATTTCAAACGTATATACGTATACGTTAAACAATAATGGCCATAAACGGTACAGCGGCCACAAACAGTACATCTGCCCTAATGATACTACTGGTGAATGGACTGACCGCTAAACACTACTAACAAAAGTCAGAACTCGAATCAGAATCAATGGCACGATTTAATATAAGCGGTGCCAGCCATCAAGTCACGATAATGTAATGAGTGACGGGACGGTTTAAAGTTACAGCCAATTACCCATTCTATTAACAACGTAGCAGATTGTTGCCGACGTCTTGAAGACTAATCATTAAACTGACAAATATAATCCCTATTCAACAAATTTATAATGCAATAAGAATAAAATAATGTGAAAGGGTGCAAAATCTTTAATTCACCGTTCCAAAAATGAGAGGCAGATCCTACAGACATGCGTATGGTAGATCATAACGATGACTGTCTATAATGCAACAATTAGCACATCAAAATCACCAAGGTTTTATGCGTTGGCTTAGGCTGTGTATCCACCATGTTATGAATGCTAAGCGGTGTACGAGAAGAAATAAACCACCAATAGGATTACTTCGTTTATTCAGCCTCGCTAAGTAGGTGCAGATCTTCTATTGGTTGACTTTTCTTCGCACACCGATTAGCTTATGGCACAGCTCCGATAATTGTGCAACCTAAGCATACTAGTTTTTGCCATAACATAAAATATATCCCTTTCTAGCTAGTAGGCAAATGAAAAAGTGATGAATGCTTTATATTTAAAGCCCCCCGATGAGGTACCAAGGAACGTTATTACAATAATCGGCCAAAAACTTGCAGTCATGCCCTTGCCTAAGTCGCGTCCCCTAAACCACACTCAAAGTGAATGAACCCATCGATAGCCGAGTATACTACGGGTTTCAGGAAGCCATAGCTGAGGTGTCTTAGCTATCCAGTTCCCACAACTGATCGTCGGACCAGTCGAACGATGTTGTTCACCTATTAATCTGCGCTGTAAACAACTGACAAGGATCTATTATTTTACAGATCGTTTTAGTTCCAGTTAGCGCAGAGCGGACTGTAAGGCATTAAAGAAAAAAAAAGCCTTAAAACAACACTAAATAATACATTTATTCCCCTTAACCCTTTCTTTCCTGCTGGCATTGCTATACAATCTACTAATCTACATACACTAATCTACATATCCATACCAACTTCAACTCTATCATGAGGAAAAGGCAGTAGTAGTGTTGCTTGTGGCAAAAGGGACCGGCTCAGCATAAGCCAAGTCCACGCAGGACATGCAGCGAGCCGCGATGCCTCGGCGCTGGTTTTCAGCCTAGCCCTTAACGTTTAGTTTAGGCTAGAAATTATTTATATCTTTACCTGTGTGCTCGTGCCTCTATTGCATCTATTTATTTAATTTTTTTTTAATTCTTACGAGCCTTTTCTGGTGATATTACAGCTGATAATTATAGAGATGGTATGTGAAACCCCACTCCAAGTCAGATTTTAGCCAAAATTAGAATGAAGACCAAAAAGTTGCACACCTGTTAAAGTTCCGTTAGCAGGTATCTAGTTAAAATTACCATTAACTTTTTCCATTGTGACACGAAAGTATGGATAATTTTTTGTGTCACAATAGAAAAAATAATAGTAATTATAAATACCTGCTAACGCAGCTTTAACAGGTGTGCAACTTTTTGGTCTTCATCCATTACTCTTTCTCTAAGCTTTACTGTTTAAGATATTTAACTACTTTTAATAGGCAAATCATCTCGATCGAGATTTGGCATGTTTTTGTTGTAATAGATTTTTGTTAAACTATGTTAAATTACCTTCCATTTGTTTTTACCTGTAAGTTCATAAGAAAATTATTTGGCAGAATTTTTACGAAGAGGGTTAAGCAAGTTATTTTATTCTTGAGAAATCTCAAAACAATTCAACTACCAGAATGATCCTTCTAACTCCGAACCCACTTTTCTAGAAGCATTCTCAAGCTAAATCTTTATTAATATACGTTGTTTGCATTTCTAGTTAAGGTCGCCGTACGATGCCCTTATTTGTATACGTCGTGTACATCAGACGTTATCAAAACCGTTATGAATAGCAGTTGCAGTTGCACCCAGACTGTTATTGTCAACAGAAATAGACACCCATAGCGGGCATAGTCGGCGCCAGACGCTGAGGCGCCGTGGCGCGACGGCGGAGGCGGACCCCGCCTTTCCTGATCGACTCGTGTCCTGGCCGAGGCAAATGGTTTGGACACAGTATGGCAAAATTTGTGGGACTATAATTGACCAAGTTGTTGGTCAATCACTACCACTTTACGGTTCAATGTGCTTCTGTTTTTTGTATCTAGTACAATTTACAGCATTACAGTAACAACTAATACTTCGCTATAAAATTCAAATGTCAAAAGATGCACAACTATTTAGAACTTATTGAATCAGGCGTTACTTTGCGGAGGTCCATATCAATGAACTAAAAGAAAGAAAGGTCGCGGGTGAGCAAGGAAATTCTTTTAGTTTATTTAGAACTTCGTTTTAAAATCTTGAGATGTTTTTATACTAGTATGTAAGTTCTTATAATAGTGAAGTACCTAACTAGAAATTGGGATAAACACAGGTGAAGTATTTTCTTGCTCAGGTATATCTAAACGCTTCATTACCTATACCATGTATAATTTTCATTCATTTTTGTTGATTTCACCAATTATAGGAAAAATTTCGACTTCGTAGATCAAAATTATGTTGTTCCCTAAAAAGACCGATAATACTTACTACTATTACCGTCATTAAAAATATGAAACGAGCAGAAAAATATTTATTTTAAATCTTGTTGGAATTTTCTTCTTAAATAGGAGCCCTAACCTAAATCCATGATAAATATTCCTAAATGTTATTTAATTTCACAAGGTACAAGATTGAGGATATTTTTAATGAAATACCTACTAAATTAATAGGTTCAACACAGGATTATAAGTGAGGAACGGAACTAAAAACTATAATAACGAAACTAGTCGGACTGTTCCTGAGGTATACTCGTGGTTTTAACCGTTTTACTTAGTATTTTAATCAAATATATCTCGAGAGAGAGCTTATTTAAGTGATATTTTTACTGTCTTGCAAAATTACTACTGTGCTTTCTTCCTATTCTGAATAGTTGGGCGTCAAAGTTTGAGTTTGCGAGATAAAGACGTCGGGTCGCAATTTAGTTCTATTCCAAATAATACTAATATCCAACTAGTTCGAACACAATTCAATAACTTCTGCGACATTCCTATCTATAATGGAATGTGAATTATGGATAATGTTTGATCCTAAAATACAGGTTCCACACGTTCTTAATTTCCATAAAATTAATGCCCTTTTTCTCCTTTTAGGTATATAAAGCTTTTTTAGTAAGGTGGCAAGGTACCTACGTACCATTGCGAACAGGGATTGTTGACCCACTAGCCACTGTTCATAATTTAGCCGTGTTATATAAACTCGTAGTAGATATTGTTATTAATAAATCAGAATAGCATTATACGGCCAAAGTTCAAACAGCGGCAAATGACTCGTGACTTTACATACTATATTCGTACACATCAAAAATATCAGGGAATCGATTAGATAGCATGAATTTTCAAACGCATTGGATCCCTTGACATCTTTGAATAATGTATATACCTACTCTTAAAATTTAAGCTATGCTACGGCTATGCGCAGTCCGATACGCCTTGGTCGGTTTTTTACAAATATGAGTAAAATATGCTAAAATTAGACTGTATTTAACCCGAAAACAATCATGTGTTTGCAGAGCTCCTGCCTGACGCTCGGACGGTTCGCCCCCGCTCAAGCAGGGGTCCGCTAACCTTCCCTTTGCCTGCCTGCCCGCCTCCACATCAAAGCGAGGGAATCAACATTAACTTGCCAACACGTATGGAGCCTACTTGCTCGCCATGTGGTATGATATACAAGCGAATCGCGGTAGACGCGATAAATTAATCAAATGATCAAAGTTTTTCAGATAGGACGGCTATTTTTTTACTGACTTGAAGGGGTAGCGATTTTTTTTTATTTTAAAAATGATTGAGCATTCTCTTTTAAGAATCGGTTTCAAACTCTCGTAAAAGACCTTAATACATCAGGGTAAAACCAACTTTACAGAACAAAAAATTTCATTTTTGGTATTTGGCTAGTAAGAAGAGAACATTCGTGTGCATTTAGTATCGAATAGAGACACGGGGCAATGTACGATTTAGTGCATGAACCGTAGCGCATACGGGAGTGGCCTGTAATAACACGGGCAAATAATTAAAACATAGATCGTACTTGTCAAACTGAACAACAATTCGTTTTTAAACTTAGTTTTAAAACAAATTAGTTTTTTTATATTTTTATTACGCTTTAAAGTTTATTCGAAGAAGCAATGTAAAGCAAAATGTTTGATATTTCGTCACTACTTTTAAAAAAACTCGTACCTCAAAATAGATAATTTTCTGAGTGAACTTTATGAACATTATGTCAAGGTTCATTTTTGTTGACATATTGATTTTAGATACGAGAGTTTTTTCAAAGTATAGTGACGATTTGTAGTGTGACAGGCGACGTCAGTTGGGTTCTAGGATAGCGTACATTAAATTTACAATTAAGTTTGTTAGAAAAAAAAAAAGTTAAGTTTTAATTTTAATTAAAGGGGACCATGATGATCCAATTACTGGTGACCTATAGAACCTCTGTTTTTAATATTATCCCCGGTTTCGGGCCACACATAGCATAAAAGGATTTTTGCAGAAAAAAAAACATTTACCAAATGAAACTTTTATTTCAAATCCCCGCAGTTTCCCTTAACAGAATGAGATTCACGTCAGTAATCCCGTAATTAACTACTTACACAAATGTTTCATAACAGTGCACGAACAAGGTGAGTTCGGGACGTCAGAGTTTACTTGTCCAACTATTAGCGCTTTAGGCAGTTGCGGTACTGGGTGTTTGTGCACCTTTCACATCTAACTCAACTCACACACAATATTATAACTGCGTAAAAGCTGGTAAATAATATAACATTTTGCGTAAAATAATTGTCAGCATATTATGAGCTAGTGAGTGAGCTTCGTGAGCAACTATATACGTTGAGTAATGTACGAATTACTTTGTTGACCACTTAAACCAATTCGAAAGACGAAATTACATAGATTGCGATTTTTTAATATTTTGGTGGCTATTGGTACGGTTGCTCGGACCTAAGTATTGTCGGAACCATCATGGTTAACTGTATCAATACTGACATAGTAACATTATCAAGGTTTATCTCACGCAATTAAAAAACAATACATATTTTAATGTGAGAAAGTTCCGTATTAGGCTTTACTAATAAAGTGCGTATCATTACGCCATGCCAAATTATAACAAAAATTTTAGGTAGGTACCTATCGTATTCCACGTATTTATTACTTAAACACTGTCTTGATTATTCAAACATTCGCGAACCAAACAGATTTTTTCTTTTGTACATTCAACATACTTTTCATATGGTTCTAGAAGCACTGATAGCTTGTGCAAGTTATAATTTCGCCTAGAGCTTATGCTAAGTTCTCAGAGTTCTTATATTTGATTTGACACTGAGCCTCATAGCTGTCGCTCCGTGGCCTGTAAAATCTGACATATTGAAGTGGGCCGGCAAATTTTGCTAATACAGTTTGTCCTCACGTCAATTAAATTCTAAGTAACTTATATTACGTAAACGTATATTCAGAAAATAAAATAAAAAAGCAAATTTCTTTATAATATTATTTACGGTTGTCTGCTCGGAGCAAAAGTTCTTTTTAACAGCCCTTTAATCTTATACTTCATTAACTTGCAATGGTTCGTTAAGTAACTTAGCGTGCAGATAATCAGCCTTTGTGATTTTACTTTATTCTTATATATCTTGATTTAAACAGTTACTTGCGACTTAAATAATTCAGATCTTTATGCAATTAAGGATCGGATGTCATCGTGTCTAACGATTAAGATACTTAAATTATATTAAGGATTAAAGTTAAGTAATAGACACAATTTAAATTTAAGAAAACGAATGTAACATTTTTTTAACTTAATACACGAGAATCGGCTCAAAATATAAATACGCGTTTCCAAAACTCCAATTCTAGTTATTTTATAAGAATGTTGTCTAATAGAACTTGCTTTTTATATTGATCTTTTTAAACGCTAGATCTGAGCATTTCACTTAATAACGAACAAACGAGAGCCAGCGCTGAAACGGCGTTGAGTTTATTTGTTTCCGAGCTAACGCAACCTTTCCTAGTTTACGTTAAGGGTTTACAGCCACAAAGAAATCTGTTGTATTTTATTCGCGATGCGATCTTTTTATAACCCACATGATAACTTTTGATGCACAAAGTATTTATCCATGTCCAATTTAGTAAGCATTCAAATTGATACTGTTAGTGGTTTACGAGATAATAGTGGGTTGGTATTAATTACCTACTAACGGTTTTCATTTTTATTAAATGACTAGCTGTTGCCTGCGGCTTCGCCCCCGTTGTAATTTTTCCAAATTTTCTTTCATAAAAACCTTCTCCTGACAATAACAAACACAACAAAAAAAGAATTAGCGAAATCGGTCCAGCCATTCCCGAGTTTTGCGCTTAGCAACATATTAGTTTACGATATTTTTTTATTTATATATGTAGATATTGTAACGGATAACTCACGTCTTAAACCGAGTTTAGCTCGACATGTTTCGGGATTTTCATTTTGATTGCCCGATATAATCTAATTTATTTTGCTTATAACCGACGAGGTATGGCATGCGCTAACTTGATTTTTTAATGGTATTGTTATGGTGAATAATGTAAATTGAACAATGATTTATTTGACTGAATCGGCACTTATCCAATAATAATACTAATAGTAATAACAAAGCCTTATTGACTACTAGCTATTAAATTCATTTATCAAACGCCCACGCGGGAGCAACTAATTTTTTTGAGATTAAAAACTATCCTAATATTTATTCTAATCTTCTAATATGCACGCAAAACTTTATGGAAAGCAGAGCAAACAAACAAACAAACTCACTTTCGTGTTTATAATATTAGTATGGCTTAGTAAGGATTCAGTGAAAAAAATATTTCAATTGTACATAAGCATCCAATTTATAGACACCGTTAAAAGGTTGCAACAGTGCCGACATTCAAAAATATTGAAACGTTTGCAGAAAACAACAAACAGTTCTGGTCCGGACATGACATGGCGCCTCATTGCTTCTAGAGATGCCTCTGACATATCGATACCATAAAATATTGCCAAAAACGACCTTCAGTGAAACGAGTAAGAGTTAAAATCATAACGATAGGTGAGAGCGATGTAATCTTTCGATCCGCAGCCGCCGTTGTCCCGAGGAAAATTTCCTTTTATTGTGTTAGCGAATGCTTATTGTATATACGAGCGTTTTCCCTATTGTAACGTGAGAAACCGCGCCGAAACTCTCGATGTAGCCAAGCTGGCAAATCACTAATGCGGAGTATTCGCGATCAAGTTCTGCATTTAATGACGACATCGTATACAAAAGGGTTGTCGAGATTCTTAAATAATAAAATTGTATCGTATTTAAATAATCTGACTTATAATCGTGATTGGAACCATTTAATTTAGTACCTTTATCAAATATGCCTCACGCGAGCCTAAATAATATTATTGTGTCGTAATTTTTAGAAACACTTACCTCTTCCTCAGTGGTGGCGGTGTTGACGGAGTCCATGCTTTGACAGAGCGCGAGCTCCATGGTCTTGTGTTGCGGCGAAGCCTCCCTCGGCGATGGCTGCTGCGGAGGCACCAGCACGCCCTGCGTGGCTCCGACCTGCTGCTGCACGCCCGCGCCCGTCGCCGACGGACTCTGCCCCTGCAGTCCTTGCACCCCTTGCAGGCTTTGCGCCGCTTGCAGACTCTGCTGCGCCGCTTGCAAGCTCTGTTGCGCCTGCAGATTCTGCAACGACTGATGCGCCAGGTTCAACTGGTGCTGCTGCACAATGCTCTGCTGCACGATGCTCTGCTGCACTTTGATGTGCTGGTGCACAGCAAGCTGATGGATCGGGTGGAGTTGGTTCGGGGGCGCGGGGTAAGGGGGGGAGAGACGCTGGCGCTTCACTTGCGCACTCTGCAGCGCTTCGTGCAGCCTCTTCACCGGGAGCGGACTTTGGCCGAGGTTATCCACGGCTGTGGCGGGGCGGGCCGGCCGAGTCGCGCGACTCCGGCGAGCACCGACTAGGGCAGCGAGACCACGCGCGGCGCGGCTGACTATCGATATACGTATCGACTACGGCGCACCACCACCGATGCGGTATGACTATCGTTTTATCGAACGATTCTATCAATGATTTAAACGCGCCTAAAAGCGATAGTTTATTTCTTATATTTAGCGCCAGAGCACTATTATCCTCATTCGTGTAAGTTAATCCTCGGCTTGCAAACCATTCCTGAAACGAAAGAAATAAATCGGTTAATAATCGAATTATCGATATAATTATAAAAAAAATAAACGATCGATCATTAAGAAGGCAGCCAGACGTGTAACGATAGGTTGATATGTAACGAGATCTGCGCGTTAACTTCCCGTTGTAAATTGAACCATTTCCAACCGGCGCGGCGGCGGCGGTGTCGCCGAAAGGGAAGGGAATCCTTCGATTGCGGATAAATCGATATGCCTGCTTAATTTTCCCGATGAAATTAATTTATCGCGTATATATAATTTGTACAAGAACATTTTTGCTAAGTGATAAGTTGATCTAATGCACTTCACTAGCACTTCACTTGGCATATTCGCAGAGATGCGCTTTATAATTTCTAGCGTGAGTGACGGAGATGTCAATAGCACATCGAACACGCAACGCCAAGTGAAGTGCCACCATAAGAAAATTGTATGATTTGCGCGAAAAAATACAATTTACTGTGACAACAATTACGCTATAATTTATTACGAATGAAACTAAAAGCATTCTGGTATTTTATTTAATTCTCATGTTTTTGATACCTAGCGACTGCACTTTCATGTTCAGTTAACATTAATTTGCAGCAGCAACATATTGAGACAGACGGACTAAAAACACGCTCGGATACCGTCATATCATAACCAACTCGCACTTGATCATATTTTTATTGTGCGATATTATTATCAGCGTCACTGTCCTTCGTGAACAAAATGAAGTCCTAACACTCATAGATAAGATACGTTTTAAATTGAGCAAATAGGTTATTTTGAAGTGTCAAAGCTGAGTGGCGATTGCTCTCGTGTGGGTGGTGGTGGTCAGCCATTTAGATTGTTAGTCATCGCAATAAACATCTAATATCTCATAATTCAACCACCAGACTGGTCGTAGTGTCCTATTTCCAGAATTGACCTTTCAAATGATTTAAGTCGTAGGTCGCTACCCACTACACGAAGCTCTTTGAAATAAAAAGAAATTCTGCTAAAAGCATATTTTTATTTATTTTTAATTATTCTTCTGCAGAACTGCAAATGCGAAGTTTCATGTTTCAAGTTGAAATTTATATTTTGCGAAACACTATCGTTTGTGAAACAAACGTTTTGACGCAGGTAAACAAGTGGCTAACAAAAAAAATGCCATATTTTTTTACTTTATACTAATTCTAATTATTAGTTACGATTATGATATAAAAGTTTACTAGCTTCCCTTCCACGATTCATCTTCTAAATTGAGTGTGTCTCCGCGAGCATGCTATTGCTAATGAATGTCCCACTAATCAACGATCTCAAACGTTTTGACACGCAAACACGATTTCAAGTTTATATTTGTGTTATTGTTTAAATTGTTACAAGTTTCGCAATCGACTAATTCCGAACTGAGACTATGTAACAATCACGTGTGGTACATAGACGGTGTAAACTACATTAGGTGTTTCAAGGTCAGAGCTTTTTGCCCCAGCCATGACTAAGCTGAGTGCGAATAAAAACGTAGCAATTGCTGCCTTGTTATGTTACTAGGTACATACAACAGTGGCATATCGAGTTGCTTCTAACTCAAACGCGTTCAATTCAAACATTTTAATTTTTTCACGTGCGAAATCTACGTGGTAATTTATCGGTATTTTAATAGCTTGTAATTGAACTCTCAAACCACACAACACGTGTTACGACACGAATATAAATGAATAATGCCCACATATTCAACACGCGATAACAGAATTGAGTACAGCTAACAGTGCAAGATAATTGTCATTAAACATAGAGCACTTTCATTAAAAAAAATGCAACGAAGGCTCAATCCAGAGTGGTGCGCACGTCCCATTACTTTGCACGTTTTTTATCAAAAGTAATATGTAATATGAGAACGCTGCTGTTATAAAAGTAACCTTTTATACTAAGGAGGTACAATCGTGCGGAAAAGTACAACGGCGTGCAATATTTCCTGGCCGCTGAATACTTTAATCCTGCGCTGTATTTATGCTGCGGCGGACTCGTAAATAAGTCCTGGCGAACTCTTCCAGTTTCCATTTGTTATAACTACTAAGTCTCGGGGAGATATCGGACTTTGGCGGGACTTATGTACGGTACGTACCTATTCGGGGTATTGAGGTAAATGAAATATAGGCCGTAAGATGCAACGAGAAAACATTAAACGATTAAAGAAATCACTATGTTACACTAATTCCACTAACTATAATCGTGAAAGTCAGTCTGTTTGTTTGTCACCTTATCACGTCTAAACCGCTGAACCGATTTAAATGAAATTCGGTGTGCAGATAGTTTGAGTCCTAGGGAAGGACATAGGATAGTTTTATCCCTGAAAATTGCATAGTTCCCGCAGGATATCGATAAACGAATTCTACGCGGACGGTGTCGCGGGATAACAGCTAGTCGTTCAATAATTTTCTAGACAGAAATGGGAAAGTTATGAAATTGCTAGACAGATTTAGGTAAACTACCTAAGTCAATAAACGATAATTTTTTTTGTGTGCGGAAGCCTTTGAAACTGCGAATAACCTGATTAGACTAACCAACCATACCCAATGCCGATTATTGTTTATTAGATTAGTTAGACACAGCCTCAATATATTTATATATCTCCAAATCATACAGAGCTTGTTAGTTTTTCAATATATTTATCATTATTAAAAATCAAGGCCGGAACGAAAATTCACCTACAGTCCACTAAGATTGATTGAGCACTGACTTGAAACTTAGATACAGAATAGATAATAAGTAGTACAAGTAACTTATAGGCAGATAAATTTATTTATGCTAGTTACACCGTAGTAAATTAAAGAAGAGCATTATTATTGATTATAACTTGTAGTTTTTTTTAAGGTTACCTGGAAGAGATCGCTCTGAAGCGATAAGGCCGCCTATTGCTTACCTTAGAAAATCTCTCTGTATACTTGTGTTTTCTGTACTGTTTACTGTATTGGCGTGCAATAAAGAGTTATTGTATTGTATTGTATTGTTTTTTTCATCAGCTTGACTTTTCTAGCCGTAGACACAATTTGACTAACGATGCCAACAAAAAACTAGAGAAAAAGACTCAGAATTTCCATTTAAAACAAGCGGTCATCCCACTAAGAATTTTTGTTAAACCCGAAATATTTCGCTACCGAATTTCAGACCTGAATACCAACATAGCACTTACACGGCCTCCCTAGAGACGTCTATGAACGCTCAAGTTTACTCGAAGGAAATTAGCGCTGAAGAGACAATAGATAGGAAGTCCTGGGTACGAGCCAAAAACGGCGTCCTCAGACTACTGAAGACGTATCTCTCCTGTGGGCCCTAGGAACCGCACGCGAGCCACAAGTAAAATAAATATTCCAAATATACCGCATTGATGCTATTAAATGATCTTTTGTATTTGGGGCTAGTAATGTTTATTTCAATGGTGCGTGTGAAGTTCCCAATCCGCAAAGGGCCCGCGTGGGAACTATAGCCCAAGCCCTCTTGTTCTGAGAGGAGGCCTGTGCCCAGCAGTGGGACGTATATAGGCTGGGATGATGATAATGATGATGAATGTTTATTTTATTTATTTCACCAACACATACACCGTGGAGGGTGCCTAACAGAACTCAGCTATTATAATTTTAGAAATTCTTACGATAATTATAGTAGAATTCGAATTATGGGTTATATGTATAAAAACCGGCAAAATACAAGTTGAACTCGCGCACCAAGGGTTTCGTACATCTCTGAATAAGCCGTTTGAATGGCTGCTCGGTGCTACGCATTTGACCGAAAAATTAGGTGGTTTTAATGCAAATAAAAACCGGTCAAGAGCGTGTCTTACACGCCCAGGATAGGGTTCCGTAGCCATTACGAAAAAATCAAATACTTAATATTTTTCTAAGGATTTCGTATTGTGTACCTTTATTTACTCTTAAACTACTAATAATTCTCAAGCAATCTTAGCCGCTATAATTTTCCTTGTAAATTTGATATATTTACTACCATTCTGAATTTTTTACAAATTTTTCCACCCAACAGTTTAGATTTTAGAGAGGGACGCTCGATTTCAATGAAAATTTGCACTTTAAAGTTGAATATTTCGCAAACAGATCACTGAATAGAAAAATTGTCTTAGCAACCCCCCAAAGTTTTAAAAGACCTATCCAACGATACCCCACCATATAGGGTTAGTTGAGAAAAAAAAAACACCCTGGTATGTACATTCATGTCAAATTACAGCTTTCTAGTACTAACGGTCTCTGAGCTTACCCGCGGACAGACAGACAGATAGACATGGCGAAACTATAAGGGTTCCTAGTTGACTACGGAACCCTAAAAATGAAGGAATGAAATAAAAACATAGGTATATATATTTGTCAATATATTAGTTTTTGTTAGTAGTAGTTGATTTACTTAAGATTGTGAATAATAAGAAGTTTGTATAATGCTACCTACCATGATAGCCACTATTATTATTAGTACTTGGGCGACCGGGCTTTGCTCGGGCTAAAACTCGATAGTAAGCGTTTTCCCAAAGATAAGACCAAGCTAGATCGATTTGTCATCCCCGAAAACCCCCACATACCAAATTTCATCGAAATCGTTGGAGCCGTTTCCGAACATACAAGAATTCCTCGTTTAAAGGTATTAGATAAGAGTTGGATGGAGGTTCCCTTAATTTTTTTACTTTGCTTTATTTTAATGGTTTTTGTTATAACGGCTTTAATAATGCATATTCCTCGAAAATTTAAGAATCTAAAGGTACAGCCCTATAATATAGGTGAACAGAAAGACAGCGTTACCTTAGTGATCGAGTCCCATGGGCATACATTGGGGATGGAATCCAATTAAGTATCATTAGTATGAGAGTAGGTATTTACTGTTTGGTTTGATAGTGGTTATTTTGTTTATTCGTATTTTGAGCAAAGATTTATTGCTGCAATTCGTTTCCATCGAACCAAAACGACGGATCAGATGTGGGGGCACGGCAGTGCCCCCGCCAAGTCGAGCAAAACAAAACAAAAGGCACGGCCGTACCATACTTTTCTCGATTAAGTTTTCTCGAGGCGTTTCTGAGAATTCCAACATATGACAGGAATAATAGAAACTCAAACTTTCCTTACTCTATTCTTAATTCCTGACAAAGTAAATTGCATTTACAAAAATCAATGATTAACTGCGACGATTTCTGAATCCATTTGTCATTTGCAGTGAGTCGTTAGCATCAAAAACTAGACGTTTCATTCCAACGTACCGTAACATTTAGTTCTACTTCTTCTCAAGCTAAGTGAAAGCTTAGCAAGCTGCAAATGCAAAATGTTTTTCACGTTTTGTCTAATTACTATTTCCGCCGTGTACCGTTGTTCTAATTTTAGGAGAAACGAAGCTTTGTCGGTCGGACCATATTCATAGAGAGCCCCGCAAATTGAATCTAATTGCCTCAACCAAGTGTTGAATCAGACCGGCGGTGGCCTGAATTGCGCCCATTTACCCATTTAAGAGGTGAACACCCACGCCACCTGTTTAGGAGTTATATATTCGCCATGAAATGACGCCATCGTTCATTACTAAATTCACAATAGAGAAAAATCTTCTTCTATGTGGAAGTCAAGAGGAGAGGCCTTTACCCAGCAGTGGGACACGCAGTTATAAGCTAAATATATAATTAAACATTTATATAAAAGAGGTACAGTCGAACCATTCGATTCCTGAAATCCTGACCCACCATTCTCACCAGCAAAGTATCATAATTAAATGACAATGTTTTTTTCCTAAAGCCAACAAACGAGCATGCGGTTCACCTAAGCAATCACAGTCACCCATGCACACCTAGAATTGGAACTGCACCTACCACCTTTACCTTCCTTCCTTCCTTTCATTGTCTTTTTCCCTTTTTTTGCTTTCTTTCCTTGTCAGGCAACGGAATGTCACTATGACATTTTCTGTGAAAAGTTTCCATAGTGGATTATAGATCAAATGGTTTGTACTACCTATTCCAATCTCTATTCAATGTAGCCATAATTAAAACATTATTAACCCACTAAAACACAAACTACACAATCGAACACAGTATTGCTGTGTGATGCTGGCTCGTGCTGAGGCGTTCAGTCTGGTTCGGTAATATTAAATTTTTGGGCTAGTTTTTTGGTTATTTTTTATTAATTAACTAATTTTACACTCAATTTTAAGTGTTTAAATGTGACCGATCCATTAGTAAACAGATCAGCAGTGGACTCTCCCTTAACATTAAATTGATGGTGACCGTATCCCCAAACTAATTGAATACAGTCCTAACTAAACACGCTAAGCTGCCCAATACGCAATTAAAAACGTTTCATCATTGTTTTTTTTACTTTCAGCTATGTACTCCAGAGTACTAGTGCGAAATGACGCAATGTTTCGTTTAATTAATCACCCAAATAGATTTTATTGCGGCAAATATTTATATTTACGGAGTTCCGGTGGACTGTGGATGACCTAGCTGTTCCAGTTTTTAATTTATAACCAGCCCATGTTGTCTGGATTGATCCGAAAGACACGATAGCTGTGCTACATCTAGAATTTTAAAACGATGAATATTGATGCTTGAATGGAAACCGCGACGACATGGACGGATCACTTCGATAAAGCCGCGGGTTCACGGTGGATGCAGGCCGCTTCCATCCGAAGTAACCAAGGGTATATGGGAGAGCCTGTCCAACAATGGACATCCTATGGCTGATATTATGATGATAATGAATATTGATGCATCTCCGAACTCATGAATCCATTTTCTGAGAATTAAGCAGATAATCTTCAGTTATTATAACTAATTACTAGCTTTGCGTGACTATTTGTGATTAAGATGAATTTCTTTGTATTCATTATGTCTGTGCTTAACGATTACTTGTACCGGCGATCCATTGCCTTAATCTAATGCCACCTCGGTTGCAAAAGAGCCTGGACAGCAGAAAGCGTGACTGAGGCTTTTTTAACACAAATCAATACTCGATCTGTGTCCGAAATACAAAACGAATTTGCAACCAGAATAACGCAGACTTAGGTATTCTAGATTTGGTAGTTATATCATTACGAAAAAAATTAAACTTCTTTAAGTACATTAATTTCAAGCATAGAAGAAATACGTTTCTGCTATTATGGCTATTCTTGAAATTGGAATCGTTTTTACACCGTATAAGCTTCCATTAAAACGTGTTTAGATGCATTATGAAGAAGAGGAATGTATGCTGAAATAATCAGGAGAGTGTCATGACATGATATGAGCAAATCATTTACTGTGTCTATATTGTGATGAGCTTATTTATAAGCTTACATAAACGTATAGGTACATAATATTATTATTTGACCAAAAACTTGCTTATAACAGACTTCTAATAAGTTTCGCTAAATGTAACAAGCAAAAATAGTCGTTCCCATAGATCGTGTTTAAGTGTTGCAATGAAACGTAGGTACACAATGGCAGACCTTGGAACCAGCGGCTATGTGCCGAGAGTCGCCGTCGTAATTACCAAAGCGAACTAACAGAAAAACGGAGTGACAAAAAATTAAGCAATGGTAAAGATTCGAAAATGAACAGCCGAGATTCCAACAATGATGACTTTAATTTTAATTCTAATGTAATTTAGTTCAAATATGAGCATCAAAGTAACAGTTATGAGACTTAATAATGTGTTGTAGTTATGAGGTCGAATTTCGAAAATGTAATTACTACCAGACCGTTAGCAGTAGTTTGAACACGAGCAAAGCTCTCGACTCGAGTAAAGGAAACGAGTAGAATTAGGGCTGTAATTATAGAGTACGAGAAGTAGCAACGAGAAAAAGAAATAAAGCAACCTCATAGTGTCTAAGCAACAGCACTATTGTTTACAACTGCATTGTATATTTCAGATAAATACAGTCATAAATCGCATTAATATTCGAATTGATAACGTAATTCGATTCTTTAAAGTTTGATATCATTGAATTGTGTAAGAATTTGAATTTGAAATTTCTAAATGTTTACATTGCGGTATATAATTACGTAATTGATTCGTAATACCTACTACTTGGGACTTATATTTGAGAACAAGATAAAGTAGTATAAGCTCTTATCCATTTTTCTTTTCCGTTCGAGCGCATTACTGCAGCTTGTTACAATTATCTCTCCCTATTCCAGCAGCGCTTTCGATAATTCGATTAACCTTTTAATTGCGTCGACAATAGATCTAATGGTCATGTTCACATTGCCGAGTTCTTGTTCATTCATTGTGGGATCAATTAGATAGGGCAACTTGTCAAAGGTGAACGTTACGTCATTGAAGAATTTGTCGTGATGCTCCAAATGGGTTTTTTACAGGGCCTGATTGCCTCGCCTGACGAGATCGGAATAAAAAACATTTTATAGAATCACGTAGACTCTTACCTCTGTGACCATTAGTCGGGGCGTGCGTGCTAGACTTATAATGGTTATGTATGAGTCCGCTCAACCTGTCATGCTTGCATGTTTGCGTAACAACCAACCGTGAAAAAATCATCCATATAATATATATCAAGTTATTCAAACAACTTACTGGAGGTACCTACCTACAATCAGAACAACGGATTGAGTACAGGTTGCACAATTCTGGACGGGTTGTAATTAAAACCCAGCTTGCAGGTAATTTGAGCTGATATTGCACACTGCTAACGAATGTCATCGATATCCTCTTATGTCTAATTCGGTTGACAATATTTCAACATCGACCGTTTGACTACCTATCAGATCAGAATATAGGTATCAAGTCGTCTATAGGAGTGTTAATTAGACCAATTCAACAATAATTTGACGAGTGTTTAACAAAATCCTTCTATATCTACATAATAAGCTTCAGCTATAATCAGCTTCTACGGGTGCGATGTTTCAGGCCGTTTTAGCAAGCGAACTACAGTAAAAGTCCCTGGATGCGTTACTAAGGCTACATAATAATAGTGTTACTGTAAATCCCGTCTAAATTATGTTTAATTCCACTACGCCTTGTACGAATGACCTTCACGTTAAGTTAAATACTTTTCAAATGCAAATCATTTGAGTCGGAGTCAAAACAAGATGCAGAATACATGAAGATACCTAAGGCTTTCTCTTACAAAAACTGTCATTTGGTTGC
This sequence comes from Choristoneura fumiferana, assembly GCF_025370935.1. Lineage (NCBI taxonomy): Eukaryota > Metazoa > Arthropoda > Insecta > Lepidoptera > Tortricidae > Choristoneura > Choristoneura fumiferana. The sequence continues at coordinate 9,102,390 of NC_133487.1, read as the reverse complement.
GATCGCCAGCCTCAGAAACGATAGGCAATACGGCCTCTGGTATATAAAACATAATTTTTACCCAAACAGTGCCAGTTTTTAGTTCAATTCCTAGCGTACATTTCAGTTGGCTAATTTATAATAAATTGGTCTATTTTTATTTTAAATAAAGATAGCAAAGTATATCGCGGCATTGATTTAGGTATATATTAATAAAGTGTCAATTGGGATCAGTTTAATTTTAAATGTTCAGGCATAAGATTATATTAACTTACGCGAGGACAGAATAAATGTTGCCTGCTTAAAATTAGACATCAAATTGATGGTGTTATTTATTTATAATGTTGCTCTGTTTACGGACTTTCCATAGGTTTATTTAGGTGAGTGAGATTCAATGCATACCTACTCAGCATAATGGATCAATTTGTTTTCACCGGCTATACATAACTTTTAAGCAACAGCAATTCCACCAATAATGTCCAAGGATGTGTTGCGAGGGATGTGTTTTTCATTAACCAATAGTAACGCTTCATTTACACATCCTTGCACAGCACATCTCTGGTGAAAACAGCTGAGCGAGCGGAGCGAGGCGAGGTAAATGAAGCGTTTCTATTGGTTAATGGAAAACATATTCCTCGCACATCTCTGGCGGAAACGCTGATTTAAGCTCTATTCTACATATACGTCACTGCCTTAATATACTTTCATCGGTTCCAATAATTGAAATATTACATCAATGAATAGGCATTGCTTTTTTGCTTGGGCCGTGAACAATGTGTAGTGGTTTCAGAAAGTGCTCTACGCTGTCGATACTTGGCAGTAATTTCAACGTTGCCATTGTCAAGTACCCCTCTTTTATGTATCGCATGAATGACGCGAGACATGACTTCGCGAGTTTCTGATTTCAATTCATATTTTCCACATAAATTTCACGTCCCTGTGAATTCATGAAGGCTAAAAAAAGTATTACCGATGAATAATTTTGGAGCTCTACAGCTCTATACCCTTCTCCGTTCTGAAATTTTTCGGGCTCGTAACATTTTGTTTTTCTTTTTCAGTTAATTACACGTTATTGTTATAACCAAATGCCTACTTTCGACACAACGCCGGTTTTACAGTTTGTTAAGCTTATCTAAAGCGGCGCAAACAATTAACAAATCGTAAATTGGTACCGCGCTAAAAGTCATGGAGTCGGTATAAAACTTTTTGTAGAGCAACACGTGACGTGCAGGTGTGTTTCAATCTAATTTACTTTCAGATATTCTTAAAGGATGACTTCTCAAGACTTTTTGTTTTTCCTGCTCTACCCTCCGTGGGAAATGTAAAAGTGAAATTAAAAACGCGCCAACAATGAGTGCATCTGTTAATATGTTGCATCCGGCTGCCTTTTATTTCAACAATGGTCTCCGTTACCTAGAAAACAATAGCACATCTCACAAGCACACACACAGCTCGTCGGAAAACGCACATGCACAATTTTCCGAACACCGGTTACGGACACTGCGTCGGTCGCATCAGAGCAAAGGGCGGCACGTACAAGAGCTGCCTCCGCACGCGATAGACTGACGGCGGTCGGCACACGGACAGACCGGCGAGCAAGCGGGACGCGGCGGGCGTGCCGATACTCTGCGCGCGCAACCCACCTCTCTTTCTCTCCAACCGACTCTACATAGAGTCGTCTTACTTCCCCGCGCCCGAGCACACCTTTCGCATCCCGAGACAGGTGTTCCTGTGCCTGTGTGCGTCCAGATAGCCATGGCAGGCGGCGTGTGTATGTGCGCTTCCTGCGGCGGTGGATCGTTTTTTATGCCCAGCAGAAATTATAAAAGTAAATGGAGGGAAAATTAAATAAAATGTCTACAATGAAGCGTTTTCCTGTGCTCTTTGAATGATTCAGTGTACCTAATCTATTTTTCGGGTATTTGGGATGAGTACGTCCCTGACACAGGTGGCATGTAGGCTGCGGGTGTAATTAGGCACGGTGGAAAGGTATATTGATTGCGGTGACGCGGCTTTTGTGGAAAAATCGATAATTTTGTATTAAAGGTGGCACGCGACGTGTCCGGCGTGCGTCCGCGGCCGTGCAGCGCTATCGATCGTCGCCGACAACTTTAGACCATACTTTATGGCGCCCACTATAACTTTAACCGCACTAACCGCGGCCAGAATGCAATGACTCAAAGAAAACTACGCGACGTTACCGAGAGAAACGTAATTTTCCTACGAAATATGTCATCGAATCGACCACTTTCAACGTAATTGAATTCAAGTGATTAGGACTACATCATTATGTAAAGAGGTTACAATATTTTTTCAGCAATCTAATTGGTTCACCACTAAAATTTCGTTACAAATAAAACATAAAACTCATTGACTGGAATAACAAGTTGCTGACTGAATAAATCAGAATAATACAGGTAACTGCATATTTTCACATAAAAAGAAAACCTTAACAAAAATGATGAGATCCCAAACGTAATAACCAACCGTACAAAAGCAAGGAAAAATTACATTATTAACGAATATAAATCAATTCTAAACGAGACACTTTCCTAGTCTGACTGAATCACCATTACGCCATTAGAGACTTTAACCTGACATTTTCAGGACATTTGTAGAAGTAAATGCAATAAATTATGCCCTTTCAGAATAACATGCTCGTTTCATCTGGAGATGCCTTTTTACAAAAGTGAAATGAGATGCGAAAGCTGTCTGCGACTAATGTACTGAGATAATGAGAGATTCTGATAAACTAAAAAGTCTAAAAACTGGTTTTATTTGAAACGTAAGTACTGGTTGTAGTTAGGGTTGATTTTACTCATGCGTAGGTACTGGTATTACCATGTTCACCGGTCTCTGACTCAACCTTATATGTGAAACTAGCTTTGATCCAAAGGCTTTACGCGCGTTTCTTCTTAAATTTAAGAGCTATCAGCTACGCTCGTGTCGGTGAAGTAACTTATAAATTTAGTCAATCCGACCACTGGAAGTGGTTCAAATTCAACTTACAAGATTTGACCCGCACATACATACATACATGCAGACATACATACACACATTGCAAGTTAAATAAAAGCTTGTAAAATTGGATATTATCACGAAATAATTATTAAAATGGTTCCACATGCATTTTTCAGTCCCTTAACATGATGTCTTAGGGGATGATATGTAAAAAAAAATGGTTCACCAGACCTCCTGAGTTCAAAAGTATTCACAAAATGCGGTTCTCATATTTTGAATAGATACTCAATTCCCTCCAGCTCTCGCTCTTTATGTCAAGTACTGGAACTTAAACTTATTATTATTTTTTTTTTTTCTTTTATTTGTATAATATAGTTTTTAAGTATTTTATTTGTCATTATATTATTATGAAAAAATGACTTTCTCACAAGTTTCTTGCGGCGCATTCTTCTTGGCAATGATGGTCTTTCCGAAAGCGCTGGTAGTTTTAAAATGACGTGTAAAAGTGCCCATTGCGGCCTATTTACTGAATAAATCATTTGAATTTGAATTTGAATAAAGACAGAGCAACCGGACCTAGCTGTGTTTGGGCTTGTTAGAAGACTGACCAAGTCTGGTATTCAGTCTTATGATAGAGCAGTCGCAGGTTTATCTTATCATTAAAGCGTGTTTTTTTAGTTTTTAACCCTTAAATTGGCAGTGTGCACCAGAATGCCCATGATTCGACTACCTTTTTAGGGTTCCGTAGTCAACTAGGAACCCTTATAGTTTCGCCATGTCTGTCCGTCTGTCTGTGCATGGCTGAGCTCAGAGACCGTTAGTACTAGAAAGCTGAAATTTGGCATGAATATACATATCAGTCACGCCGACAAAGTGGTAAAATAAAAAAATAAAAAAAATTTTTTTAGGCGCCTCCCATAGACGTAAAGTGAGAGTGTTTTTTTTTCTCGGCCAACCCTATAGTGTGAGGTATCGTTGAATAGGTCTTTTAAAACCATTGCGGGTTGCTAAGACGATTTTTAAATTCAGTGATCTGTTTTTCTTTGTCTATGCCTAAACTAATATAGAGAATGATTTTCTATAATTTTGTTTTCAAAGATTCCTTTGCGTGGAAATAGAATTTCGGATTTTTCATGGCAATATCACGAATCCCTAGGCCAAAAAAATATTATGACAAATTGTTTAGATAAATATTTTCCTGTACCACAATATCACAATAAAGTAAATAAATAGGTATTCGATTGAAAGATGCCATACAACTATCCGAAACAATCAGAAGACAAATAAGATTTTGTTAAAAATGTATGTTTAATACTTACAAGATTGCTATGGTGACTGTGTAGGTTTTTGACATTACTTGCATTACTATAGCAAATTGTGAGTCAATCCGGTGTGAGTTAAATTCGATTTGCAAGTTTTGTTTGTGTTATGCGCACCAACATAGCAAGTTAAATAAAAGCTTATAGAACATCATAAGTTAACTATACAAACCGTTAATATCTAAGAGAAAACAATTAACATTAAGCATTCAAGCCCGCCCTAAGTAATCATGTACGATTCCTTTGTATGTAGCATAAAAGGTAGTTACCCGAAATTAGCTACTAATCGTCTATTCACCTTTCTCTCTCGTATGTTCAGGTTTAGGTATGAATTCGTATAGAAGCTTGGTTAGTTAGTATTGTGGACTAAAACTGAAAACAAAAGGGACCATCTTCAATTAAATTGTTAATTTATATAGCGGCTGTGATAACGCTTGACAGTTATAATTGTAATAAAATTTGATAAATTTAAATTATGCTGAGTGGGGGGGGACCTGTTTAGCGTCACGTATGTCTTGTATTTGTTCTATGTTTGTTTTTATGGCGTTAAATAAATGTATTTTCTTTTCTTTCTTTCTAAAATTAAAAAGGTAATCCCATACAAGAAAATTGCCTTTTAATTATTTTTTTTATTCAACTGGATGGCAAACGAGCAAGTGAGTCTCCTGATGGTAAGAGATCACCACCGCCTATAAACATCTGCAACACCAGGAATATTGCAGACGCGTTGCCAACCTAGAGGCCTAAGCTGGGATACCTCACGTGCCAGTAATTTCACCGGCTGTCTTACTCTCCACGCTGAAACACAACAGAGCAAGCACTGCTGCTTCACGTCAGCATTAGCGAGCAAGATGGTGGTAGCAAACTGGGCGGACCTTGCACACGGTCCTACCACCTGCAAAAAATATCGTAGGGTGGCGTGCGAAACCATCGCACACTTAACCGGTTTTACCAATAAGATTTTAAGAATTTTCATGATTTTCACTGATAATTTCTAACGCACTAGGGATTTAATAACACCTTTCTACTCGTCGTTTCTTAGTTTACTCGTAACACGGCCACTCCAATGCGGCATAAACGTCAAAGTAATTTTACCAACAAAAAAAGCGTAATTACGTTTTAGGTGTTAAAAATTATTGGGAATAACTTCATACTATGATTGTGAGAGCAAGCAGAATATTATTACCCAACGTAAACCGAAAGGTTGATGCAGGTATTTACATGGTGATTGGGAAGTAAGTAATTTTTTAACAAACTTACCTCAGTACAAAATTACCGTCTTCGTGACAATCATGATTGTTTATGTTAGTATGGTTTGATAAAAAAAAAATACTTAATCGGAAATTCATTGTTATTATTATTATTAACGATAAACTTGTAGACCACGGTAAGTTTGTTTTAAAGTGATCTGAATGGCCTCCCCCTCCCCACCCTTTAAAATAATCTGCATCGACTCTTAGTTCACCCTGTATGTTAAATTACGCACGAAGTGATAATTTTCTAGTCTAAGACGGACGAACAGAGATAGCAAACTTTTAATCCTAAAAGCTCTACTATATCCACCAAACCCTACGGCATAGAATTCATAATCATTCATGATCATCATCACCATCATCTCAGCCTACGTATATCCGTCCCACTGCTGGGCACAGGTCTCCTCTCAGAAGACGCGGGTTTATAGGCTGTAGTAACCACAAGAACCCAGTGCAGATTGAGAGCTTCACACACATGTTTTCCTTCACCTTAAAGCTTGTGGTAAATTTTTAATATAGTCATTAATACTGCATTAAAATAATCCAGAACCTCTCAAAGTTACACAACATAGCGGAGGCTCTTAGTGTCAGCAAGTCAGCCCTCGCCGCATTTCACGGCTCTTTGTCATCATAATAGTATTTTGCTGCACCCAGATGTTAAAGCACTTAGCGGTTTGCACCGGTTTTATTATGAATAGCAACGGAACTAATATTTTGCGGTTTCCCTCCGGAGCTGCACGCAAATTAATGCCCCCAGCTTTCGGCTAGGAATTAATGTAATGCACTAGCCAAATTGCTGGCATTCAGTAAATTTCAGTGCTAGAGAAGCAAATTTTATAATTGAATTTTTGATACAGCTATTTATGACGTGGCGGATAACAAGGTGCATAATTTTAATTATTTTTTGAAGTTTTTATAGCTGTGTAGTCACTAACCTTGACTACGAGTATAGTTAGATGCTAAAGGTGTCAGTTTCAAATTTCACAAGGGATCATGGATGTTAAATGAATAGTAGCTTTGTAACGACGCTTCACTCTCGTGAAGGATTGCTTTTAAAATGAAAAATAATAGAAAATTAAATGATTGTAGTAATAACGTTATCATCATGTCAGCCGAAAGGCGTCCACTGCTGGACATAGGCCTCCCCCAAGGCTCTCCACTCAGACCCGTCTTGCGCTAACCGCATCCAACGCGACCCCGCGATCTTAACCAGGTTGTCACTCCATCTTGTTGGAGGTCTACCGACACCTCGACATAGCAGTAATAACGTATGGAAAATAAATAATGTAGGGAAAAACGGGAATGGAAATAAAAATATTGGGGAAAAATAATATTGCTAAATTGAAAACTGAGGCCGCATTGCCTAACGTTTCTGACGCTTGCGATCGCAATCAAATGAGAGTTTTTGTATGCGAAATCTGTCCTTTGATTGCGATCGCGAGCATAAGAAACTTTAGGTATGGCCGCTGATCTATACACTCGTTTAGGCAGTACTTGTCTGAGGTCGGACAGCGAAGCGACAATAATAGTGTTCCGTTTGTCCGAACCCAAAAAATGCACTTCAATAACTCTATCTTTAACCCCCGACGCAAAAAGAGGGGTGTTATAGTTAGACGCCAATTTATGTTTGTCTTTTAGAAGGTCGAAACGAAATTCGTGAGAGAAAATATTTTATTTACGAAGCCGTGGTGGCCTAGTGGTTTGACCTATCGCCTCTCAAGCAGAGGGTCGTGGGTTCAAACCCCGGCTCGCACCTCTGAGTTTTTCGAAATTCATGTGCGGAATTACATTTGATATTTACCACGAGCTTTGCGGTGAAGGAAAACATCGTGAGGAAACCTGCACAAACCTGCGAAGCAATTCAATGGTGCGTGTGAAGTTCCCAATCCGCACTGGGCCCGCGTGGGAACTATGGCCCAAGCCCTTTTGTTCTGAGAGGAGGCCTGTGACCAGCAGTGGGATGTATATAGGCTGGGATGGATGTCGAGTATTGACGGTTGAATTTAAACAGAAGACAAAAGTAGGTATGGCAGATCTCTTGTGCGGCTGCGCGAAATATATTATCATTTTCTGGCGTCAGGTGGCGCAGCTGTAGTGTTTCTACAGTCTTTCTGTCTGTGGCATCGTAGCTCTCAAACGGATAGATCGAGTTTTCTTGCGATGGTTTTTAGCTATGTTTCTTTAAAATCAGATACTACCGTTTTGAGATATTGAACTTTGTAAAGGCAATGTCGTGGATTGTAAACTTTTCTAAGTTTATTAGAGGTTATTTTCTCATTAACACAATATCCGTAAGTTCTGTAACTCCGTTTATCTCTAGCTTTATTGTTTTCTACATGAAGCCAAAATGCTTACCTAAATTAAAAGTAGGCTGAATACATATAATATCCAGTATACACTCGGCCAAAGTTTAGCAACACTTAAGAGATTAAAAAGCTTATCGTGTGTTCTGCCTCTTTCATTTTCCTGTTTAAGAGGTTTCTACTTTTCTTTCCGTTTACGTGATTTGCTAAGAGATTAAATTTAAGGCCGTGTATAGATCATTTAGATAAAAGCTGAGCCTTAACTTTCAAGGGGCGGCGATTTGATAGCGACATTTATTCCACTGAAAATTACCGTAATATCTGTATGAGGGTGAGGCACAAAAAAATTTACACAATGCCGGAAATTAAACTTTGTATGAAAATTTCCCATTGTGGACTTGTGATACATACAATGCATGATTAATTTTAATGGATCAAGTTATACTTGTTTGTCGAGCCCAGCGATGAATTCACAGAAGAGGTTTGTTAAGATAATAAACACAGCTTATTTTCCGCTGTGGTAATCCATCGCACTTTAATGACAGCTCACCTTTATTAATATTTGCAATCTAGCGTTTATTAAAAACAGTAAAACAACTTTAATATTTATCAAAAAACGTCAGAATACATTTAAGAGAGCTAGCTATATAAATAACGCATATAACTTGTACAATCACCAGCACCAATATCTAACACCACAAAGCGTACATAAATATCTATACGACTCTATTTCTAGTGCATGTAGGACGTGTCAGATATTTTTTCACGCTCCGCTGTGGCAGATATTAATGCAGATGACTGTAGTTGTGAATGTACGGGTAAAAAAATGGTTTACTGAAAAAAGTTACACTGCATACGAGTATGAGCTATGACTAACGAATAGACTAGCGCTGATGTCAAACGAATATTTGAAACACTCCGCCCCGTGCTAATAAACTTGTTAAAATATTTGAACGGAATGTGTCAGCGGGGTGACATTACCCGATCCCTCCGCCCAACCCTCATTGAATGTGATTTTTCAACAGACTTATACAACGAAAGAAAAAAAGAAAAAAACATTTATTGCCCATAAAAAATACATATTCGTAAGAAGGTAACAACACATGCTCAGCTATGTGGCAAAAGGTCCAAACCGACAAAAGAGGAGGTCTTAAGGTAGATGGTATGTATGACCACGCAAAATTTTCTACTGTAGTCTAATTTTATTGGATAGAGAATAGGTACATCAAAATTATAAAAAATGCCCCTATAGAAAACAAATTAAAATCGAAAGGATGTTGGTTAAAAGTTGTGAAAAGAAACTAGCAAAGATAAAATTCAAATAAATGGGACTCTACTTATTTATATACAAGTAGAATCAAGGTCATAAATACATGTAAGTACGTCACCAACACGTCAAAAATATCTATAATATATAGGATATGGCATAATGCAATAACCATAACCAGTCGATGTACCTATAGATACATATATTTGACGCTATGACTGCAAAAACAACTTCTTGTATGTAACGGTGCTCGATTTTGTTTAGAAATTTGATTTTAAAATCACAGTTTTAATCTAATCTCATCTTTGTATAGTCCCATTTTAGATTATGAAATTCACCCACACCATTGAATTACTTACGCATGCAGGTTGCAAGAAACTACTACACTACACTAACTAGGTAAACCTCGGAAATATAAAACCATTTCTATTATTAAAGTTTTATTGGCCATAGCAGTTCTGTTATTTAAATAATGAACAAAACAGTTTTTACTTGATTTTAAAATACGCATGTACGGTAAAATCGGATGAACAAATAAATAATTATAACATTAATCTTTTAAATATTGTTAAAGTTGGGGTCGCAATGGTGGCTAAATACCCGTTAAAATAGTCATATTTCATAAAAACACCCAAATAACTTTCCAACTGTTCAATTGACTATTAACATTAGCCCTTTATAATTTCGGGAGCAGCTCTCTCACTCAGTGCATAATGACTAAACTTCGTCCTATAGAAACCTTTTTACACGATACGATCGTTTTGATTTTTTTCAGATTTGGAATAATTTTTTTCTAAAGATACATTTTATACGAGTGCTCGTCACACTGGCATAATAGTTGGCATCTGTAATCGTATGTTATTAGCAATAGAGATGACAGCAGGACGTCATCTATTGGGCATTAGCGTTACGAGCACTCGGACATTTACCTTAAGCTTTTTTGTTAACTGTATATAACTATTATATCATCTTTGTGTTTATAGTTGACGACCAGATGGCCTAGTGGTTAGAGAACCTGACTACGAAGCTTGAGGTCCCGGGTTCGATTCCCGTGTCGGGGCAGATATTTGTATGAAAAATACGAATGTTTGTTCTCGGGTCTTGGGTGTTTAATATGTATTTAAGGATGTATCTATATCTATATAATTATATTTATCTATTGCTTGGTACCCATAACACAAGCTTTGCTAAGCTTACTTTGGGACTAGGTCAATTGGTGTGAATTGTCCAGTGATATTTATTATTTATTATTATTTATAGTTAGGTACCTACGTTTATTGGTCTCTGGAAGTGGGTCAAATTTTATTTAATTTGAAAATTTTAGCCGAACAATAAAATCTAGGAAGCGTATTTAAAAAATAAATAAGAAAGAATAATTATTTCTTTTTTAATAAGATGGAAGATAGAGTAGGTATAAAAAACTATTCTCATTCTTAAAATGTCAATATAACTCTTAAAATGTTACCTAGCAAATGCCATTTGAATCGACAGCACGCCACTGTCTAGTAGCACCATCCTTATCTAACTCGTATCGTTCAAAAGGGACACCTGGCTGCGCCGAGTCGTGTCGTACATTGCAAGTGGCAAGGGCATCAGGGACGATATAAATAAATAATTATCCCTCGCTGGCTGCTTCGGATAAGCAGATACAAGCTTAACTCATTAGATACACAGTTCAAGGACTCGCTTTGCATTTTTATTCAATTTATCTCAGACATTTCTCGTTCTCTTTCCCCGACGGATAGTTTATTTCTTGACTTAATTATTAAAATCTTGTAAGTACCTACATAATACTTAATCTACTACTATCTCAGAATGACGTACGGGAGGGAGTACCATGATAATACATTAGATTGTAGTCTGGTCTGTAGTGTGTGCATATATGTGTGGACCTGTAGCTCCAGTTGGTTATAGATGTGAGTTCAGTCCTTTTTAAGTTTCCAAAAGTTTTACTCGTTTAATCTAAGTACGGTCCAACTTGTAGGCATTGTTTTTTTTCATATTTTACGATAACATTTTTTTTTCTAAAATCCTAGGAAAACCGCCAGTGCCGTAGCTAAGCGTGGGCGAAGTGAGCCCTCGCCCACGGCCTCGCACTCAGCAGGGCCTTGCGAGGACTCTTTAAATGCGATTCCACCTGACTTAAAACACAGTATAAAAAAGGAGCAGTATTCCGTCTCGGCAGGGTCCTTGATATAATTACCGTCGCCAGCTCGGTACACAAACGCGCGATAGGGCTGCCTACTCTACTAACTGTCACTCTTCAGTTATGTATTTGATTTGATAATGTCTATCTATTTGATAAATTGAATGAAATTTAAACCCGGGAAAGGATTAGGAGTGATTTAAAGATGGACTAAGTAGTGTTTAACAAAAATGCATTTTACGTTATTTTAATAAACCACAAAACGTATTATGTTTTAAACGGTTTTATTTGGCTTCATCACTACGTATATTTGTTACCTACAAATTAGCTACGGAGAAGTATTTGCGCCTCTTCTGTGATGTGCGAAAAGCTTTATATTGTTGAATTTAAGAGTATAAAAAATTCGAATTCTGATAAATAACTCCAATAGATACGTTTTTATTATATTATATTAGATGAATTTAAACATCCGAACAATACTGTTTATATCGTTGTGACATAATAAGGTACATAATAAATGCGCGTGAGTCCGCACGTAACCGCGGAGCCGGATCACTCGCGACTGATGGTTGCCGAGGTATGCTGAGAATTCGTGGCGCGTAGGTATAACTCGCGTTCCGGCCGTTTGTATGAAGACGGTGTACTGCTCCTTTTTTGTACTGTGCATAAAATCTCCGTTTATTTATAAATTGAACAAAAATCTAAAAAAGCATATTTGGTGAGATAGATTTATTGGTTAGATCTTGGGAACGATAGAAAAGGGGCCTCGCTGATACGACTTCGCCCACGTCTACATTAGTCCACGCTATGCCACTGAAAACCGCATTATGAAAGCAGCAATAAACACAAAACATTCTAAAAATACATAAGCCTAATATTGCTTGTTTTGGTTACTGCAGGTAGGTGCAGCCGATGCCCTAATGTAAGTACCTACTTTTCTATGCAAATAGTATGAAAAAGTGGATACAATGTTAAGTAATCGACCGTACTGAGGATAAATGTACATTTAGGAATCAGTCAGTATGAACCGAAAATCGATTTCGAATAACGCTACACACCGAGTGCACATTTCAATATGTAATTAAGTATTACTTCAGTCATGCGTCAAAACATTAGGATAATTTATAAATGATTCCATTTCACGCCCAAACAAATGCATTTATGACGCTCGTTACCTAACGCTCATTAAAAGCGAAGAAAATAATAAACATATCCATTGTCTTTATTCAGGTAATATCGTAGTTATAAAATCTGTAAACATAAACAGCGTAACGCAGCTAATTATCACATTTAACACCGTCGCGTCATAAAACCCAGGCCCTAAATCACCAGCCAAGACTCGTAACCGGCACTCCTAAAAAGCTGAAGCTAATTGCAGTAAGATACCGTCCTTTGCTAATACGATGTGTGTTACACGGGCGCGGCCGAACTGTAACAAACGCCAAAGCGCCGCTTCGCCTCCAAAAGCCCAACTCTTCTCTTAACAAATTAGAGTTGAAATTTGAATACTAATCTAAATATTTGGGACTTTCCTGCGACGGGAAGCCTTAATGGAAATTGTGAGCCGTGCCCGTGTCGTTACGCGCTGCAAATGTATATAATGTGTCGTCAAAAGGGTGAAATATACTTTAGTAGGCCGTGATTTCATTCGTTCCGAGCGGGGCTTACCGGCTTTTAAAAGTTCCGGGCGTTGATGAGATTTACATTATTCGGTTGGGCAGGCTCGCAGCAACGTGCCACGCAACCCTTGAACCTGCTGATTGTTATCTGGTACTTGTTGAAATCATTTGGCAAATTGAACTTTGGAATCAAAAACGCAATCCACTGCCCGTAACGCATGCTGAGTCAAAATGTCAACAAATCCAAACGAAAGTTAAACTTAGTTAATACCCCACAAAATAATTATGCTTCAGTCTGTAAATATAGGTTTTACCGATTATGTACAGATCATCTTACTATTGTATACAATTGTATAAGATAAGGTATCGCCAAAATGACTTCAGAATATTTCAACCACGGGCTGGGCGAGTCTAACTAAATACCATTGTAAAAGTTTTTCAAGAATATTCAATGAAAGTTTATAGACAGTGGGAATACTCGTATCGTTAGATGAGGTTAGTAACGTGAGATTCATTTGACGTTGCAGTCTTGCTTGCGATTAGCTCATTTAGTTATTTAACCAATCAGAAACGTGATACAAACGTCAAAGTTGACAAACGTACCTCGCGATACTAGCGCCAACTGGCCTGTGTCAAAAAAACCCCATTAAGGTTGACCAGTTTAGTAATTCACTACATTTAGCCGTTTTTGGTTGTGTAAAGGAGTGGCCACACCGCTGCTGAAAAAATGGAATAAAAACGGAAAAAAAATGCAATAAAAACGGTGCGTATACGATGCGTCACTGCGATTACGTACCGTCACCGTTTTTTAAGCAGCCGGCGGTATGGCCGCTCCTTAACGCGTCAAAGACGTCACCGTGAATGAAATTTTCCACAGTTTTTTTTTTCATTTAGATTTGCTCAACCACTATGGACGAAATATTCTTGTTCCACTTTGTGATGTCCTGACTGAAAATTCCTAGCTAACTATATAACTACATGAAAGCTTAGCCTGAAATCTTGGGCGTATAATATTGTACAAAGGTTTCCTTTATGATTAAGATTAGAAATTAGGTCGGACTTTGCATATCTCCCTAAGGATCTTTCTGCAACGTGGGCGAAGCCGTGGGCGCAAGTTACTAATAATAATTGATCCATAAAATTCCCTAAATGTCTTTGGAACGTCACGTACGTAATTTCATTGAGGTAGAACCGAGATGTGGATGGTGGCCATCTCGCTCTTTTAGAATCATCATCTCGCTCTGCACCCGTTGTAATGTGTTTATGCAATTGGTGGATTCTGTGCGAAATATGATAAACCAAATTTTGAGAAAAAGGACCGCCACATCGGCCACGTAAAGTGCTACTTAATTATTTAAATCCAGCATGTACCTAAGCTAAAAAAAAGTACTTGAGAAACAGCACAATTCATGTTGAAAGTGGGCGGTTAACGTTAGCCATCCTATCAAAAACTGAAATGTGAAAGTGGGTGCTCTATAAATAAAAAAAATAGCAATGAATTGATTGGACAATTTTTCAAATCTACATTCACTGTTTTTTCTTCAATTTATTTGTATGCATACAATTATCTAGCTGATTTAGGTAGCTTTAGGTTTTTGATTGTCAGTGAATAATAAAAACAAAGATAAAGAAATGAAATAGTGTCGAATAAAGGTTGGTGCAATTTTTTATACTTACCTGATATAAGACTATTTTTAATCCTAGCTTAAATTAAACCATTTTATAGGATATATAATTTCAAATAAAATTCCTACGTAACAGCGTAGCGCTACGACATTTTCGTAGCTCGCTCTGTAGAAGCGGCGTCTTTAAAGCGAATACATAAAATGGTGTTCAAGGTTTGAAGTTTAATAAAACATTTTTGAACATGAAACTACCGTGAGACTCACTCATATTAAATATAATGACCCGGATAACTCACGTCTTAAATCGAGTTTAGCTCGACATGTTTCGGGCTAATCCGTAGCCCTTCGTCTTCGGAGCAACGCGACTCAGCGGCTGCTGCAACACGCGCACTGCGCGCCGCCGCTCTGCTCGCGCGACTACCCGACGAAACTTACCTTAACCTTAATAAAACATACCTTACTAGTTGTACGAGTCATTTAAAAACAAAATATTTAATGTAAAAAAAGCAACGTTCTTATTAAATTCTTTGTGCATTTATTAACACAGACTAACAGCGTTCAACTTGCTCCAAGGAGGCCAAGAGCAAAAAACTTTCACGCTTCTTCACTAAGGAATTTTATTAATGTTTCAGTATTTCTTATAAAAGAAACACAATTTTAGTTACAATAACCCAAGCGGAGAGACTTTCTTCTGCCTAATTTTTGGTTTGAAAATTAAATAGAAATAATGTTAGCAGAAGACTTTTCGTCTTAAAAAAAATTCCTTTACACTTTTTAGGGTTCCGTACTCAAAGGGTGCCAACGGGACCCTATTACTGAGACTCCGCTGTCTGTCTGTCTGTCTGTCCGTCCGTCCGTCCGTCCGTCCGTCCCTTGTGTTACCTCTTTGATGGTGCATTTAAAAAAAAAACTAAAACAATGCAATAAAGGATTTTCATACATTTCTTCTGGTCTAGAGCAGAAAAGTCCCGCTTTGTGCTGGGTATTTAGTGCGGTTATGATGAAATTAAAGCATAGTTGGAAGAATAGCTTATTAACTAACTTATGCAGTTAATTTTGACTATGTTGCCGAACCATCGAGCGCTCTGGCTCGCACTAGCGCCGGTTCGCGACCTGGTAATGTTCCAAAAAGCCTATTAAGGCAGCCCGGTGTTCACTACAATAATATGATAAATGTCAAAAAAAACAGCCGCATTGCAGATTATAGCGACGCAGTAAAATGTAAACGCAACCGCGGTAAAAAGTTAATGTCCGCGAAATGACGTTAAAATCGCTGCAATTTACTTGTACAGATGTTTTAAAAGGGTCTATATCGGATGGCATACAATAATTAGTCCTATCGTTGTGTCGCATTTTAACGTCTTTTGTCCTAATAACGTATGGCATACACTTTGTTCCGCATATTTTTGATTGTCCGAAATTGTTGCTGCTATTATCGTTTGTCCCAAATATTATTTGTCCTATCGTTTGTTGTGGCTAAGATTCAACTGTCGAATGATTGATGTGCATAATTGTGATTGTTATATTATAGTAGGGATCGTTTAGGGATGACGAAAAAAATAACCTCAAAGGCTAGCCTTCTCACCTAACCTGTCCGAGTCGGGGTGCCCCGGAAGGTCTTGCTCGCTCGCGTCAACATATGGGTTTTAGGAGGTTTTATGTTAGGCATAATATGCTTTAGGTAATTACATTTTAGAGTTATCAATATTAGGATAAACTTGCTTTAGGACTTTAAATGAGTATGCGCAAAAAATATAAGGACAAACGAGTAGTATGCCATTCAACAGTTTGCCAAACGTTCTCGGCCAAACATTTTTAGGACAAAAAACGTTATGCGATACGACAGGCACCCGTTTTAAAAAAAATGTATGTAGTTGTAATTTTGGCTCTGTTATAATAATTGGTTCGTCAGCTATTCTACGAATATTATAAAAGGTAAAGTTTGTGTGTATGTTTGCATGTTAGATAATATTTTGTGCCAAAACGGCTTAACGGAATTGAATGTTTGATGTCTTTTTTTATTCGATATTCTCACAAAATTGGGATATCTTCTTCAAATCCTGAAGGTATACCGTCAGTTTTTTGTATAGTCGTGGAACGAAAAAGTTTTTCAGTTTTTTAATACTTCGCAAGCACAGTTATCTTTCGAAACTATGTAACACGCCAGACTGTTGCAAAGAGAATTATGCTAAACTTTTTGACAACAGAGTTAAAATTTAATAGAAGCAATGTTCCATTTACTTATTTTCGATATATGACGTAGAAACTATTTGCTAAAATGTGTTGTGTATGTGGATGTTGAATATAGAGGCTCAGGATTTTATACCAGCCTTTGCATTTAAAATAAAAGGTTGACGCAAGCAAAGGCTTCGACGTACAAAAGGACAACAATCATACATAGTAGCCCTTACGCGTGCCTATTGTCAGTCAGGAACATGACAATTAGCAAATGTACAGGTTTTTATTAGTAGAAATAGTCTAACAATAATTACTTCTAGATATCATTTACTAGACCTTTTCAATGATAAATGAAATTATAAAATGAAAGAGTCGTAAGTATTTGTAAGATTCTTCGGGTTGTTAAGTTTCTTTTTTACGATTTGCGCACAATTTAAATCAAAAAATATAGTATAATATTAGTAGTATATTACCTAGAATTAAGTTTCAAATACAAAATATATATTGTAATGGCTAACATGAACAAAAAGAGTTTTGATTTTTTTAATACGGGGTAAAGTTTTTGAATAACGAAAATTGGTCTCAGGCCAATACTTAGGCATTGTAAACAAATAAGTGTGAATCAAAGAAACCAAAATATTTTTAATACATCATTTCATAAATGCTCTGACGACGATATGGTGCATTAATGCATAATAGATAATCACTTTGTCATTATACCTAAAATAAAATAAAAAGCGCTAAAGTCTCTTTGGCCTTTTAACATTTGCGACTCATGCGCGGGACTTATGGAACGAGCTACCTGAGCTACACCTACGGACAATCGAGTTGACACACTTCGCGCTACTAAATTATGCAAAAACGCAAGGCTACGGTAATAGTGTACAAGGCGAGATCGATGTAAAGTGCAACTGGAAAAAATGCGAATTAAAATAGCGACCTACCTACCGTAAATATAAACTAGTGAGTAGTAGAATAAAATAATGACGTTCTGCTGAATAATCAAACGTCAACAAGCTAATTAAATTTGAACTTTGAACGAAACCCAACTATAGTCACAGAATAAGTAATAGTACAACTATAGTTATAATCGCGCTGTGAAACGTACAAAAAAAACCGGTCAACAGCATATCGGGTCATGCTCAGTGTAGGGTTCCGTAGTTTCCGACCGTCACAATAGGCGGACTAAAAATACGACTTTTTTAAATTGAAAATACATACTGAAATATAGATGCACAGAAAAACCAGAAAAATAAGACCAGCACTGGGAATCGAACCCAGGTCCTTCGACACGACACGACATATTACTGATTATTATAGTTTAATTTACAAAAACTTAAAAACTGCTCAACTGATTAAGTTGAAAATAATTTTCCTATAAAGTTTTTACTAAGCTTAACTTCCGTGATTTTTTTTAATATTTTTTAGACGTGCGGTTCAAAAGCTAGAGGGGGGGGTCACATTTTTTTGAACTTTCGAAGTGAATATCTCCGAAAATATTTACTTTATCAAAAAATGGTTTCTGCAAACCCTATTCATTTTTAAATACCTATCAAACGATACCCTACAACATAGGGTGAATGTGAAAAAAAACATCCCCTCTTTACATGTATGGGAGAAAAAAAATTTTTTTTTTATTTTAAGACTTTCTCGGCGTGACTTATGTATATTCATGCCAAATTACAACTTTCTAGTATTAACGGTCTCTGAGCTTAGCCGCAGACAGACATACGGACAGACATGGCGAGACTATAAGATTTCCTAGTTGACTACGAAACCCTAAAAAGAGTACAATTTTCTCGACTTGTGGAGCTTATAAGTAGTTTCTCAAATATTAACTCAAAACAATACTAAGGAAGCATCTTACCATTTGTCATGATCATGATAAAATCTGTAATAATAATGTTATTAAAATCTGTAAGTAATTTTTTCTTTTGTTAACTTGTTATTTAAAATACCACGCTAAAACATACCAGTAATATTTGCCTCGACGTTTCGACCACATTACATTTTCACATTTTTTATGTTTGTGGTAAGTATTTTGACTATGAGTGAAAATCACGAAAGTTTAAAACGTTATAACATGTTATTTAGATATAAACACTAAGTAAGTAATGGTGGAACATTATGCAAGTGAACCATAATCATTCATTATACAAGTGTCCATATTTACTTAAACTGCTTAAATCTTAGTCTTTACTCTTAGCCTAGCCTAGTAGTCGGGTGAAAACAATCCCTTACTTTATACTATGCTCTGAAGGAGCAATGCAGTGGCATTTGGCTACTAGAACCACAAAAAAAAACATTTATTTGCTGTGTGTAGTGATTACAAACTAATTAGTCATTTTCATAATATTCAGTTTCTGCAAAATACGTGTCAAAATCGATAGATGTCTCTTAAAGCTTTTAATACGCTTAAATAGAGGCACCAGTCTTTTGTTTCCAGCAGTCATCTATAATTGAAATAAAAAATATTTCATTTATTTATATTCAGTATTGAATGCATTATATTCAGTATTTAATGTATTATATTCAGTATTGAATGTATTATATTCAGTGGTCCAAAGTGTACGCGTCACACAAGCACCTGAAGCTTCCCAAAGAATGAGGAGTCGTTTTCATAACACCAAGTACGTCGAGGACTAGACAAGAATTTAGTGATGTGCCAACGGTGCCATTCAGGTGAACAGTTTCCTTTGAAAGGTAGAAAAAAGAAAGTTATAAAAATGTTGCCATTGTTTTTCTCTTTTTAGGGTCCAATGAGACACTATTGCCAAGTTGTTGCTGTCTATCCATGTGCCACAGAGCTATAGCTTTTGAACCTTAATACGAGTAAGACGCTATAACATAAAAATAGGGTAAAGTAAGATGGTTCTGCCGCGTTTTCGCTCGACTTAAATAAAGTACGGTGGAACGGAACCCTTCACATGTGAGCCCGATTTACGCTTACTCGGTTTTATAATATTTTTTATTGAAATTCCTAATTACTTTAATTAGTAGTCACGGATTGACTCCCAATTTGGGGCTTATGTATGAAATTATGTACATCGAACAAAAATACGATTAAATAAATACAAAAGTAAGTCGACAAAAAAAAACATTTATTTTGCGCAAACTTTTTGAAGACTGACGTTTAGTTATTTTCATAAAGAACTGAAATACACTAAATATAAAGTACAACTAAACTTGTTTTTTGTTTCGGCTTATTTCTAATCTTTTTATTGAATCACACCTAAGCCTGAACTAAAAACAAAAACCCTTTCATTCAATAAAATAACATCGAGTAAATACGCCAATGCAGTGTATAAACTCCTAATAAAGTAGGGTAACTAGCAAAGGCTATCAAATGTGCAGGTAGAGCCCAATCAATACTGACAGATATCAGATTACTCACCATTAAAAGCAATAGCTAGCGGGCTTGATAACGCTCTATGCACCCTAATGTATCACCTAACTATCCAATCGGCTGTTGATCCCGTCATAGACAGACGCAAGAGCTATGTAAGTCCTGTTAAAGTAAGCTTCTGCACGGGCAATTTCAGCCATTACTGGCGACTAGAGGTCTAAGCATATCGTAGTGGGACGTTCACATTTGACAACAGTAACTGCTGTATTTACCTACGAGCCGGCCCACAGTGTAAGAATCAATCATAAGTACTTCCATTGTTAAGAGTTATCATTAAGAGTATAGGATAGTAGTTAGTTTTATTTTATTTTATAATATTGCTCTGTTCATCGGAGGACAAATTTTCCAGTCTCTAGCGGGTTTTGCCGTTACAGGTAAGGTAGAAAATTCTGGAAAAGCAAAGTACCAGCGGTAATGTTAAATAACCATCGAGTATAGTTAATCTATACAATAAGTATTGTGTGCACAACCTACCCCAAATTCCATTTAAAAATGACAACGACCTAATTTATTAACGAACTACCTTTATGCCAAACCTTAAACTTGGCAAAAACGCAAACTTTAAGCCTGGCAATGACAGTGTGGCTCGTCACTAACTGAGGGTCGCCGGGTCAGTGGTGGGGGCGGGCTGGTTGCCATGACAACCGCGCCCCACAACACGCCGCCGCGGCGCCACTGCCTATACGTACCCACATGGTACTGTACGACTATTGTTTGCTTATAACTTCGATTGAAATAGTCGTCGTGAAAAGATGTTGATTTTGCTTTTTGCGTGATAAGTAGCTATTTGATGGTATTGGTTTGAAACGGACAAAATCCATTTAAGCTATCTATCGCAACTCTGAAATTTTTCTTCATATCTTATAATCGTAATTTAAAATTTTATTTTATCGTTATGTTGCACAGTTCATATCTGTAGCTTTTCGAAACTTCTCTTAAGCGGAAATCGAATTTGTTTCCTAATTCAGAACAACCTGAAGTACTTAGCATACGAAATACGTACCTATCTAATCTAACTTAGAGGGTTAGAAGATTAGGTGAGTTCGAAATACAAATACATTAATCATCTATTTATATCCAATGTTTCAGTTTATAAATTTAAAAATAATTATGAAAATAATAATTTTCTCGATATTTAGTACAATATTAATAGAGTAAAAAGAGATGGAAAGGACTTAGGAAACTTTTAAAATAAACTTAACTCGAGTCCAATTGCAAAAATGTACAAGAACTTCTAGATTCGAGATTTGGTAGTTTTATAAATTTCATAATTTTTCCCTACGATGTAATGCTAGCAAGAACAGGGTGATCGTGCGTCGAGATTTATTCAGTTTTTTTCAATTTTTAACAACCGATGCAAAAAACGGGGTGTTCTAAGTTTGACCGCTGTGTGTGTCTGTCTATGGCACCGTAGCTCCTAAACCGGTGGACCGATTTAAATGCGTTTTTTTATTTGAAAGCAGGTTTTCTAGCGATGGTTTTTAGACATGTGTCATCAAAATCGGTTCAGCCGTTTTTGAGATATTGAACTTTGAAGTGACAAAGTCGGGGGTTTTCCAAATTTTTGCTGGTTAGTTTGTATATAATCTTTATAATTAGAGATTCTTTAATAGAGAAGAGTTTTTTGTGTGTTTTTGTACCAGCCTGTTAATGTACCATCAGCCAAATATATGGTCTACCACCCTAAGGTTGATAATCGTTTGCATGTCATAAAACAATACTGCCAATAGACGTGTCTGACAACTTGCAAGTTCGACTTTAGTGACATATTCATTTGATAGGAACTTGATTAAAAATTGATAGA
Organism: Choristoneura fumiferana; assembly: GCF_025370935.1. Taxonomy (NCBI): domain Eukaryota; kingdom Metazoa; phylum Arthropoda; class Insecta; order Lepidoptera; family Tortricidae; genus Choristoneura; species Choristoneura fumiferana. Next base: position 9,080,530 of record NC_133487.1, on the reverse strand, counting down.
CCACTTATTTGGCTGATGGTACATATGTACCTACATAGTTTATTATTCCACTTCAGGCCGCCCATCCAACATAACCAGGTAGGTACAGACAAAAAACACTAATAACATTCGACAGCAGTGAAAACTGCCCTTTTAATAAAAGTACGTAAGTAGCGTAATACAAAATTGCAGATCAAATTAATCTTGTCATTTAGGTACTGCTTTCATTATTTGATAGGCCCCGTTTGGACCGTACATGTACGAAATCCTTAAAAGCACCATCGTTCTACTTGTCCTCTAAAATACATAATAAGAACCATCGCTAGAAAACATGCTTTCAAATAAAAAAACGCATTCTAATTGATCCACCCGTTTCAGAGCTACGGTGTCAAAGAAAGACAGACACACATAGCGGTCAAACTTATAACACCCCTCTTTTGACGTCGGGGGTTAAAATTAAAAATAAAACTTGGCGTAATAATTATGTAAAACATTTATATTAACATAAAGAAATAGTTTTTTTATTAATATTACTTTGATTTTTTACGAGAAGTCAGCGAGCAAAACTACCACTACCATGAGTTCACAGTCACCGTACATACTCGATAGCGTCGGCGTAAATTATTTGTATGGAGAATTGTACAGCGCCTCTACAAATAATTTACGCCGTCACTATCGAGTACGGTCACTGTATACTCATGGTAGTGGTACAGGTGTGGCAAAGGTTGCTTACAGTCACCTGCATTAATATCTGCTACAGTGGAGCGTGCAAAAACATCTGACAGGTCCTACCGGCACTAGAAATAGACCCGTATCAAATATTTATGCACGCTATGTTGTGTCAGATATTGTTACTGGTGATTGTAAACTAACTGCAACGGGTTGCATTGGAAAACGCATGCCTAACACGCTTCTCTTACCAGCTCTCCGTGTTCCCAGCAGAAATATTCACTCCAAACTACTACTGATCACTACCCTTTTCTAACTATAATATAGTCCAGTTACGAGCATCGCTCTTCCACGTGCAAATTTCTCACAAAAACTATGGTAACCCTAAGCTTAATTCACATTTCATATCGCGCCTTGCATTTCCGCGCTTTCACAACAACGGGCTTTGCGTTTTTACCCGACTGCCCGAAGGAGGGTTATGTTTTTCGAGCGTATGTATGTATGTATGTATGTATGTGGGTATGTACGTACATTTCTTTGGTCCTCGCTGCAGCCTAAACGGCTAGACGGATTTTAACATATAAGGTATCATTGGATTCGTTATAACTTTCGGAGTGACATAGGCTATATAATATTTCAATATGGCGTCTGCAAAAAAAAATGGCGGAGGAATGAAAAAAAAATATTTTGTATTGTAACAATATGGGTATCAAATGAAAGCTAATAATTAGCCCATTCTAAATATATAAAGGTTATAATACTTTTAATCTACCGTTTTCATATAAATATCAAAAAAAGTATAAAATAAAACATTAAATTAAAAAAATCAAAAACCCGACCGCCAAAACTAAAAGGAAGAAAATAAGTCTAGTGGTCTAGAACTTTGTTAAGTAGCTAATTTAAAGGTCAACAGTCGGGGCCCATTTAAATCGTGACGCTCAAAAACTCTTAGTAACGGGTTCCGACTGTTGACCTTTAAATTAGCTACTTAACAAAGTTCTAGACCACTAGACTTATTTTCTTCCTTTTAGTTTTGGCAGTCGGGTTTTTGTTTTTTTTAATTTAATGTTTTATGCTAGTTCATCTCGCTTACGAGTATCACGATTTGCAAACAAAGTAGGCATCCTTGTTAATAAAACATTTGTCTTCCCTTTTTTACCATACCTTGCATTTATTTAATGAGATCGAGGTGATACGAGGTGGAGAAACTCGAAAGGGAAACAAGGAAGACGCCTGGTGACATCATGTTGAAATTGTGAACAAACATAGGCTGAGATGATGAAATCGGTATTGATGATACAATAGAAATAGTTTATTCTTAATCTACTAGATTGGAAATTGTAAAAAAAACAACCTAAATGTAGAGTGGCATATTAATAGTGGTTCAAAAATGATCACATGTCATTGGTGATTGGCAAAATTAACTAAAACTTATGAAAATAAAAAAGTGTGGCTTATTAATAACAAGAGAGGCGAAGAAGTGGCGACGGCCAGTCACATGGTATTTTAGTTTTATCTGTAATAAATTAAATTTTCACTTAATCCACATGCACATTGTGATTATTTTCTAGCGATTTCTCAAAAAAACTTACAGCTTATTCTCTATAGCTTAAGAGAGTGATAAACCAGCACTCTATTATATTATTCCCGCGCTATCAAACAGCACTTCTCGCGAGTAGGTATAATTATATCCTAAGAAATTACAGTAGGTAGCCGAATGTTGTATTTGCTAGTTTACCCTGGACGGTCATTACAGTAACGAATATAGTGAAGGTAACTGCTGGGCTCACGCACGCGGGAGCTGAATACTTTATAACGTGCGACTACTTTGTATTACTAATAATTAATAGGTTTTTATTTTACGGTTCCGTACACTAAGGGCGCCAACAGAACCAAAGATTACAAGTATCGTATTTATACGTAATTTTCATCCGCATTGGCGATATCTGACTTCAAATAGCGCATCTACCTAGATAGGGTAAATCCTCAATTACTGGCCACCTTAAACGAAAAATGAATTCTATTTATATGTGAATACACCTTATATACTAAAAATTATACCTGTTTATAGGTGACTAGAATTCATTTTTAGTGTAAGGCCGCATATTGCTTACCTTGTAATTTTCTCTGTGTACCAGTTTTTCTTTATCGCTTTCTGGTGTACAATAAAAAGTATTTGTATTGTATTATATTGTAAGGTAGCCAGTAATTGACGTTTTACCATACTAAGCATGTTAAAATAATTGCTGTGTTAAATTAAATACTTATGATATGATGTAAGTTATAAAATAGTTTTATAAGGAATACCCCACGTTTAGATTCTTGCTGTATTCTTTGAACAGAAATTTTCTGAACCGGTGGTAAATTTTTTGCGGGTCGACAATTATTAAGGCAGTTGTAAAAATAAAAATAAATTAAAAATTAAAGAGATCCTCCATTCTGACTTATATTCATAATAGCAACTGAACAATTGTATGGAACCCTTCGAGATCATAAGTACTCGCGCTGCTGTTTTTCCGTGTTAAGGTTGTAGAGCTACTCACAAACTTAGCAAGAGGAGTAACAAGTTTACATACAATAAAGATCTTATACAATGAAAAACAGGAATCGTAGTATCAGTTGGGAGAAAACGGCAATATTTTTCTGGTGTAGGTACGCCTAAGAAGTATAGATATCATTTAATAATATTGTAAATCTGTTTTAAAAACCGGCCAAGAGCGTGTCGGACACGCCCAAAATAGGGTTCCGTAGCCATTACGAAAAAATGAAGTAATATTATTGTTCTACGGATTACGTATTTTATACGGAATCTTCCAAGTTTAGGTATATTTTATACCTTAGGCTGCTATTTACTCATAAACTACTAATAATTCTCAAGCAAACTTAGCCGTTATAGTTTTCCTTGAAAGATTGATATATTTACTACCATTTTGAATTTTTTCAAATTTATCCACCCATCGGTTTAGATTTTATAGGGGGGGGACGCTCGATTTTAATGAAAATTTGCACTTTAAAGTTGAATGTTTCGCAAACAAATCACTGAATGGAAAAATCGTCTTAGCAAACCCCTAATGGTTTTTAAGACCTATCCAACGATACCCCACACTATAGGGTTGGATGAGAAAAAAAAATCACCCCCACTTTAAGTCTATGGGAGGTACCCTAAAAAAATTTTTTTTGTAATTTTTAACTGTACCATTTTGTCGGCATAGTTTACTTATGTATCCGTGCAAAATTATAGCTTTCTAGCATTGATAGTCTCTGAGCAAAGCCGCGGACGGACGGACAGACAGACAGACAGACAGACATGGCGAAACTATAAGGGTTCCGTTTTTGCCATTTTGGCTCCGGAACCCTAAAAAATATACTTCGTTGAGTTTCTTGCCGGATTCTTCTCAACAGGGGTTTTTCCGAACTTGAAATTGATCTACAATAGTTTTTATTTCGCTATTTACAAGTAATATGGTTTCTCGGATCGTTTATTTCGTAGTAGAATTAATTTTGATGTTCTATTTCTATTCTGTTCAGCCAGCGATATGCTGGAAAATCATGAAAATGCGTGCAACACGCATGCCGCCTGACATTCCACGCGACAAAGTGATACATTTGAAAAAACATGCCGCTCCATTAAGGGAAAACGAACAGTTATACATACAGCTCATGCTGTACAGTCATCAACAAAGATATGAATACAGCCAAAGTGCAAAAAATATGTATACTCGACCTTAAAGTTCGGGCAATAAAGTCCTGTATACATATTTTTGCACTTTGGCTGCATTCATATCTTTGTTGCTGACTGTAACTATGTATCTACTTTTTGTCTACTTAAAAAGAAGAAATAAAAATATCACGCGAAGCCAGGGCGCGTGCGGCGCCGTTAATAGTTGCGCATCTGTTTACCTACTGAGTGAACTTTAAAACAACCTTTACTATAGAGGAAAACATCGTAAGGAAACTTGCACACGCCTTTAAAGACATTCAATCACGTGTGTGAACTTCCCAATCCAATAGTTCATAATATAACAACTATTAAAAGATCTAGCATAATAAATAGAGTTCAGCTAAGGTTGGAAGTCGATCCTACGCAGGTATATTTTTCTTTTTGATTCATGTACCAGGGTGGAGCATTTTAATAATCAATTTCACTATGGTTTCCTTGACAAAAGTATGTGATTTCAACGTGACATTAGTAGCACAAAGGTATGGAACCTGCTACATGATTCAATTTGCTCGACTGTCCATATAATTCCATAAACACACACTCCCTAAATAAAGAATACCTTACCGTATAAATCATAGAACTATGACCTCAATTCAATAGTAGATGAGCAACAATACGAAACTCCGGAAATTGGTGCACGGGTCGGCGCTTGCGCACAGGAAATGAAATCGCGTCCAACGTGCTTATTGGTCTATTGTGCTCTGTGTTGCCAGATCACATTTTATAATACAGAGGACAAAAAACATCATTTTATACTTTCCCTATTTTAACTCATAATAAGTGATGGGTGGGCGGTACAAAGTCAAGTTCAAGTGCAGGTAGTTCAAAAACTTCGCACAGCTAAACGAATGTGACACCCCATATTTACACCTACACTACGGCTAATTCTAACAGTCGATTGTCTATAATATTTTGTCAAGTAGGTAAATAATTAAAACCCGTAAGTGGTTATAAGCTACAGATTACAAAGTTGTAAATCCACAGATTTCTAAAAATGATCTTAAAACATCAGTAGAGGTACATTCAGAGGCCTTTCTTTAAGCTATGAGTGAATCACCCGCGTAAACAAAGCAAGATTAAATTTCAACTCATGTATATTGTCAAAACACAAATTGCATAAAGCGAAACGTAGAACATTATAGGCAGACACTCATTAATTCATCAACGCCCAACGCTCGGCCCAAGCCCTTGGACCTTAAAAAGCTGAATTTTCACATAGAAATTCCCCTATAGTATAGACACTTCCCACAGCAACGGAATCTTCTAAATTATTACGGGATAGAGAGTTTTACCATGAGGGCGAAGCAAATTTAACACAGTAAAAATAATATAAAAAGTCTTATTTCGTTCGATTTTTGTAAAACATTGTATTATCTTGTGCTGCGAACAATGAATTATTATTATTAATATAGAAATAAGAATGAAAAACCATTTTGATGACAGGCTTTCTTAGTTTTACGGCGTTTTTGTTGGTCTGGCAATGTAGATTGGTATTGCGCAAGCACCGCTGCGCAAGCAGTCTATTTATTATTGCCATAAGTGTATCTACTGTACATAAATTTTATGTAGTAACAAGCGGGACCACCCATTTTAATAGTAAACGATTGAATAGTTTTGTGTCCTATTGTTGTGGTATAGTTAAACAAATTGCTTGTATGATCCACATCAGAACTGCGTCGATCGATCTGAGAACTCCATGGAACATTTTCATAGTAAGGGTCATGATGTTAAATAAATCCTAGTAATAAATTCCCGTTAGAAAAATCATTTTTGATACAAGCATTTTTGCTCACTGTACTTCTTGCTGACTGTACTTGCATTGTCATCCTATATAATTATACCGAATTTCAAGTCAATCCTACCACTGGAACTGAATCAAAAAGATCTTGCAAGATTTCACCCAACAAAAACAACAACACCAACATCAAACAGGGCAAATAAAATAAAAGCTTGTAAAAAACCGGCCAAGTATACTTAAGAGTACAATATAACAATATTTTGCAGATTGGAGCACTAACTCCTATTATTCATGTTCACAAATAAATTAATTAAGTGCGCTATCCTCCTATATTCCTCACGGATATTTCCCTTAGGATAGAAGTGGGCAAACAATGTGGTTTGTGAAATATAAAAGAAAATTTTAATTTGATAAGATACCCTCAGTACAGTCAAGTGCAAAGATATCGACACGGCCAAATTTTCAAATATACGGTAAGGATACGGAACCCTAAGAACAGTCAAATCAGTCCATCTGTTAAATCAGTCGCGTGGAGAAAACATTTTCGTTAAGTAATCGGGAGTCCGACTCGGCTGGGCAGCGTTCGGGAAGCTTCGCAGTGTGTTTTCATCCAAATTACCGCAGTGTTTGAAGTCAAAAGTCTTTGACCAATGTGTGTTGCCAGTGATGACATACGGTTCTGTGACGTGGGCGCAAACGATGGGCCTCATGAGGAAGCTCAAAGTCACTCAAAGGGCTATGGAGCGGGCTATGTTCGGGGTTTCTCTGCGGGATAGAATCAGAAATGATGATATCCGCAGTAGAACTAAGGTTACCGACATAGCCCGAAGAATTGCGAAACTGAAGTGGCAGTGGGCGGGGCACATTGCTCGCAGGATTGATGGCCGATGGGGTCATAAGGTTCTCGAATGGCGCGAAAGATGGAGCGACGACCTGGTTAAGTTAAGATCGCGGGAGAGCCTTGGGGGAGGCCTCTATGTCCAGCAGTGGACGTCTTTCGGCTGACATGATGATGATGATGAATTGGGAGTCAGATAGAGACGGAGAGAGAGAGAGAGAGAGAGAGAGAGCGGGAGTTAGTTATGTGTGCTGATGCAATAGTTACCTTGCAGTACTAAATGCGAAGTATTGCGTCCCTGTTTTAGAGCTTCTACCCTTTTACCAGCACCAACATCTGACACGATAAAGCGTGGATAAATATCTGGTACGACCCTATTTCTACGGCCGGTAAGACATGTCAATGTCAGAGATATCATTGCACACTCCGCTGTGGGAGATACTATGCAGTGGCCATTGTAGGGTTGTTCCACCACCCATTGATTAATTTTATTTGACGGATAGATGTGATGCCGTCTCCGTCTATTCGAACAAAACAAACAGAGACGGCATCACATTTATCCGTGAAATAAATTTAATCATCATATTTGTCATCACAAACATCACAATAAAAAATTAGGCAACCCGATGGGAACCGGGCATGTCCTTCACACCACTGGATAGGTAAATACTCAGTTCTCAGTAAGTATAAAATTAGATTGATGCAAGAGTACCTACCTACAGGTATTCCTTGCGTGACATGCATTAGCAACACTGTTTGGTAAGTTAGGTAAAAAAACCAGTAGGTGTAAAATCGGTTAATTAATAAACGTTTTTCAAGCTGTCACAGTATTGCACATCGAACCGAAACCTATTTGCAACAAAATGGATCAATCAAAACTCATTATGTTGTATCTACACACTTTTGAACTTCTATTAAATATTAAACCTTGGTACAGTAGGCGTACGATTGATTTTCTATGATTCGTTGCATTGGACGATATTACAATTATACCTACTACTACTTATTGATGTCGAGTATAACGATTTGCGAGTGCATCCTTCCGCTGGCGAAATGAAGGTATTTAATTTTAAATAGTTGCATACAATACCACACGGAGTGGTTGAAATACCTGTTAAGTAGAACACGTATTGTTACGGTTCGACAGATTTAATACGCATAAATTTATAATATGAGTCGGACTCGCGCACCGAGGATTCCGTACAAATATTTGGGTATTTGTGAATATCCCGTGTGAGCAGATCCCTGCTCCAACGCAATATGTACGCAATATGGGGTCATTTTAGATTGAATACTTACATAGATAGACAGACGTAAAAAAATATTTTCAGACATATCTAAATGATGAGCTATAGTGAAAATATTATTTATTACTATATCTACTATAGTGAAAATATTATTTATTACCTACACATGTAAAAAAAAAGTAGAAATAGTATAAAAAACATTAAACTTTGCCCATCAAATCACATTAGTCTAAGTAAAATGAAGTTTTTCTCGTTGATTTACATTGCCCCGCCAAAGTATCAAATAGGCAAAAATTAATATATGTTACCTACGTAAGAAAGATAGTAACCTCTTATAGTATGAAATCCTCCGCGCCATTCATACTGCATTCTCTTGCACACAGTGCGCGTTAAAATTGCAGCATGCATGGACTCCAACACCTCGCAGGTAAATTTCCATATAATTTATTACTGCTATCTAACTTTCATGGTCTAACTTTTCATTTAGCTAGGATGAAAATCCAGCGTGAGGTATGTTACTAAATGTATATTCCTAAGGGATTTTCTTGTCAACTTGCTACGAGTTAGCATGCAGATTTTGCTAGAATACATGCAGCTGTCTGCGTCGTTTAATGACACAACTTTTAAGAAGTCAGTAATTGTTGTCCTATTCGATTTTGTTCTAGGCACAAAAATATCTTCTAAGTCAGTCCAATTTTTCAGCCATCCTAATTTGATAGTAGATTCTAATCTGTCCACGCATTTATCAAAATAGCTGGACAGATTGGAATCAGTAATGCATTGTCAAACAGACCTTAAACATTATCAATTTTATTCAACTTCACTGGAGCTGAGTATTGTCTAACCGATCAGTTTGATTCCTAAGCCATCATAGAACCTCTTGTTATCGTGAAATCTACGTCATTAAAGAAGCATTGTTATTGACAGACAAAATTATTTATCATGATAAGATTTCATGATGTCTTAGGAACTAAATTGGCTAGCTGCAGTATGTTTTGGGGCGAATCTTTGCAGGTGGAATTTCATTAATTTCCTTTCTAAAGCATGGCGACTCTACTTTGGTAAGTAAGGGTAATAAATCGCTTATCCGTGTTCAAAATAAATAATACTTGGAAGAAAGGCTAATACCATTATGCTTATCTGACATAGTAGAGAAACATTGGAAAAAATAGGCAAATATTGGACGGGACATGCAAAGACTGAGCACGCGAGCCGCGCCCACCCCGCTCGCGACGTTGCCGAGTATTGACATGATGTCATTTAGGTTTTGTCTAAGTATATTATTTTACCCTATTTTAGGTTAACATTTTATGCTTAGAGATTACTGAATGATTTATATACTCTAATTTAATAACCGATACATTAGATAACCGTTGAGGGCGAAAGGTTTTCGAATGGGGACCACGAACCGGAATAAGAGGCGTTGGTAAGGCTTCCTATTTATTAGGAGTAGGTAGACTGACGACATCGTAAGAGTTGCAGGCGGGTAGATTCATGTAAAGAGTTGTCATTCATTGTGGCGTTCTAAGGCGGAACCTTTTGTTCAAAAGTGGTCATCTTCCGGCTGATGATGATGGTAATTAAATTAAGTGTTTGCTTCATGTTTATTTTTTTTAATATAATAATAATTGACGTACGTACGAATGTATACACACCAGAAAAAAAAAGCTTTTTGAAGGGGCTGAAGCTTCCGTTGCACAGTTGTTAACTCAAATTTTGCACACGCTGTTTACAAAAATGTGTTTCTTTGTATTTACTTATAATTCTTAACAAATCCCAATTAAATTAGGTGTAACATTTTACATTTCAGACTAGAACATTTTACAAACACTATTTTATTAGGCATTTTATAAAAAAATATATACTTAGTTTTTGCTGAGCATACAAAAGGTTGCTATGATACTCGAAGGACGACTAGGTACGTACATGCGTCCAATAGTTCCTTTATCCAACTTGCCAGAACGCCGTACAAACTACCTTCAGAAACCATAAAAAAATCAGGGGGTTTTCTTTTAACGATTACCGTCGTAATCCGAAACTCAATTTGGTCGGGCTATCTCGACACACCTTTATTTATTTCTACGTCAATTTGGCCGTTCTCCCTTTGTGGGGTAAATGCGTGGGCAAATACATGCTAATGTGTTTCTTATTTGCCAAAGTAGCGGCGCTTTTAACAGATTGCGTTTTGATACGTACCCGATATTATGACAAGGGCGCGTGGAGCGTAAACCCTTCGCTTTCGGGTATTTGGAGCAACGGGGCGAATGTGTACTAGCCCGGGCAATGTTGCTACAGCAAATCAAACCTTAACGCTGTGCAATATACTAATTAATTACAATCATGATCACATGAGATTAATCCCGTGATCCACAGAATGATACTGGGGCAAGGAACCGATCAATACAACAACATTGCCCGCCTTTCTTTTATTTTCATTTTAATGAATTGTCCTAAAACTAAAACACATTTAAAAACCTGAACAGTATAGCTGAGGTTGTGAATCAAATCCAGTTCAATCATCATTTCGTGATGCGTCCTTCACAGTAGGTAAACACCAACTCTAGCGTTGGCATATTAAGGTGAAATTGTTCTTGGAATGCTATTTTTGTCACCAAGCGTCGTAATTACTCATCTACATGCAAATATATGTAGTTAGACAAGTAAATGCTATCCTATTTTACAAGATTCTTCGGAGCTCAAATAATATGTATATATATTTTTTAATCGCTCTCTATCATTAGTTTACGATAGAGAGTGACGTAAATGACTGCGAAAATCAGAGATCTGTCTGAATGTCAGTATAATTCACCACGATCAAAAAGGTCTACCAACCCTTGTGTCAGGGGTTGGACACTCCGCAGTTTAGGGACGTTCGGCCGGCGCGCCTAATCATTAGGCGCGCGGCAGTGGGTTGCCGCTCGGCTACTTCGGCTAGCACGTTGGACGCGTCGCGCGTGATTTGTGTAGGTACCTACTTATTTTATTTTGCAACAATGACTCCGAAACGATATAATCCGTCTGAGTTATACTGTTGTGTTTACGGATGTTTAATTAAAAAGAAGATAAAGGAATCGGAATTATCATTTTTCAACATTCCGAAAGATGTTGAAAGGTCGTTCTCTTTACTTCTCTAATTTCCTAAGTCCCTGCCTAGTAATAGTTTCGTATGTTTGTAGTTATCTACTGATAAAAATCTGTATTGGTTGGTCAGAAATAATATTAAGACATGGTTTCGCCAATACGGAAATCTGTAGTAGGCAAAGGTAGTTAATTTATCATTGTCATGCTTTGTTGTTATATGGGTATGTTAAGGAATATTTACTTGTTTGTTAAAGGAACCCTGTGCTCTTGCCCAACGGAATATGAACGCTCGTGTAACATGATAAGTTTCAATTTCGCGTGCAAGTCGTAAGAGTAGGTAACGATTTATACCTAAATTTGAGTTTTGTTCGAGAGAGTCCCTTCTGTACGGTAGTACTATTACTTATTCTGTGCTTGTGTTAATTTTTTGGTGAACTTTAACTGCCTATTTCCACCTGCAGGAGCTGCAGGTTATAGATGTACCATCAGCCAAATAAGTGTCTATCAATTTTTAAATAAGTTTCTATCAAATGAATATGTCGCTAAAGTCGAACTTTCAAGTTGACACGTATCAAAATAATATGAGTCCGGATCGTCCTATTGTCAATCGTCTGCTACTACAGAAACTTAAGCATGAGGGTATATCAGTAAATTTGAGGTACCTAATACAATTTGAATTCGGTATTCCGATACGACTTTCCCGATGAGTACGATCGTTGTGTTGTTGTTGAACACGTTGCCTATATTCCCAATATGAGGAGCGCACCAGTTTCAGTCTATGAATACATATGTTGATCCTATGTTTCTATCAAATGAATATGTCGCTAAAGTCGAACTTTCAAGTTGACACGTATCAAAATAATATGAGTGCCGTATTGCCTCGGGGCGGTCTATCGTCCTACACAACCAAAACGTAATATCTATAGAATATCAGTGACATTAAATTTGAACCTTAATACTATGACGATACCGTTTGTTTTTCAATATGAATGTTGTAGTGGCACGTGCTAACTCGGTAGGCTTTGCTATAATAGAGACAATGGCTTTTGTTTAAAAGATAAGGGCTCGAAGCGAAAAATTCACCTAGGAAGATTTATACTATACCTACTTATTTTTGCACTTGACTGTATCTACATATGCGTTTAATATTTCGATTGACACTCCATCTGCCATGTTCAGAACGGTCATGGCATGTTACGGTGTAATGTGTAGATAACTTAAATGGATATGAAAGGTTCACTCATTGAATACAATAATTGATTGACACTTCGGGTGCCGTCGTATTCCGATTGAGATCCGACTTTTCCCGATGGAAATACATTATTATGCACTACCTGAGGGCCTACTCCGAAATTCGATAATCGAAGTTGGTATCGTACCGTCCCTCTCACTCTCGTATTAAATAGTATAAGCGTCAGAAAGACGGAACGACACGAACTTCGGAGTAGCCCCGCTGTACCTACGCTCTGGCAGGCGACAAGATCCGAGAATCAAATGATTCTAAGCCACTGGGGCGCAGAAGACAGATACTGAATATGCTTTTGACGGAGCTACGTGCTTCATTTAACCTTAACATAACCTTATACGATGAAGTTTCAGTGCAAGCTTGTTATAAGTACATCATCAAGTCATCGTCATCATCATCATCTGTAAAACGTTCTCACAGTAAGTGTCATAATAAATTCCCTTGTCAAGCACTGCGATGTCACTGTTTTTTTCTACGGAAAGGTTCCACATTGGGTCACGATTCAGTTGGTTCTAGTGTAGGTACAGTCAACGTCATAAATAATTACTTTTGTACCTTATCACTTTCAGACGGTACATTTGCCCAACCCATTTGCCCGTTTGCCATCCAGTCGAATAAAAAAAAAAAAAAAACAAGACGTTAAAATGAAAAGTTACAAAAGTGATCACTTATTTATTTATGACGTGCGTGCTTATTGACTGTTATCACATCAGTTTTTAGTGCCATTTTTGGTGTCACTAAAACGCACATGTGCGTTTGCAGCATCAAAGTTAACATCCCGGGGTAAACCTGAGTTTTCACGAGATATATGCGAGGATGTCTTGCGAGCTCATCTCATAGTAGAAACAGCTGGACGGAGGGAGAATTGGTAAATGAAACGTTTCTATTGGTTCATGACAAACACATTATACGCCACACATCCTCGCTCATCGCTGGAAACGCAGCCTAAGGAGCTGCCAGTGTATGGGTTAAACTTGTGTATGTAAATATTCATAATAATACTAAAATAACTCACCGGTTAATGAAGATACGGCAATAACAAGTATTACAATCCCAACAAATACGAATAGTCTTTTCCGTATAAATTTTAAATGTATAATTGCCAATATTTATGAAAAAATGGTCAAAATATTTTTATAGGTACTATATTATGTAAATATTTTATGGGTTTTTTATCGTACAGGCACATAAATGATATGTATTTAATTTAGTTTTGATAATTTAGTTTTACAACATAGTATGTTTGGTTGGTTTCACGGTTCCTTCACAGTTGACGGCATATCGTGGCTTCAATTAACACTAGTCTATTAATCCATTACTGGTATCTTCTTGCAGTTCATTTCATAGTCACTGAACTCACTGTCCACTCCTGTTATTACCACATCGTTTCACAGTTATTTCATCGAGTTATGGCGGCTTACGATGGTTGTAATGGTTTTCTTATAAAACTGCATCGAAACCAAGCAAAAGGAATAGGAAAAAAGGATCACGGTGTATGAAACTAATCACTATTATATTTTTAAACGTTCTGATGCGTAATTTAGGTGTATTTCCATAGAATTAAGTCAAAATATTGCTATGTTTTTGGGGTTTATTGCTCTAATGTTCTAAGCGTGCCTTACTGGATGCGTAGGGTGTCAGTGTTGTCAAATGCCACGCACATGCGCAGTAGGGGAAGTTTTGACAGAAAGCTATGTCGATAAAACAGGGTTGAACTACGAAAAAGGTCTCCTAAAAAGTTCGGTAGGGAAGGTAAGGCGGTAAGGCACGTAAACAGGTTATCAAGACTTCAAGGGGTGGTGGTCTAAGATCTGAACTCAAATCGAACTTCACCGGTCTGATAATAGAATAAAACGTATTTTATAATAAATTTAGTACTTATAATTTTTTTATAAACTTTTTTTTTATAATTTTTATTTTTATAGTAACATATAGATATATTTAGTTAAGGTTTCTTAGGTAAGTTTTCTTTGTCTTCTTATTATTATTTTATTTTATTTAATTTAATTTAATCTGTACTTCTTTTGTTTTTTTATTTGAGTAAATAAATATAAAGTCAACTCTGTATACCTATTAGTAAATATATTAGAAATAGGTTTGCAGAAAAAATCCTGGACAGGCTATTTTTAATTATTAAAAAAAATATATAAAAAAAACAAAAACATTTTTGAAATATATATATTATATATATATATGTTTTTCTAATATACTAAGTTTATTATAAAATACGTTTCATTCTATTACCAGACCGGTGAAGTTCGACTTAGGTTCGTATCTTCTACTATGGATTGCGGGGTGGTAAACATTTAAGGGAAGGTATCCTATCTGGAGCTACCTTAGCGTGAACTCAATCATTCCTGGATCTATCTAGCTTTTTTGAGACAAACTGATCTTTATTTCAATATCTTTTTTAAATCATTATACCCGGTAGGAGTCAGGGAATATAAATTCAATATTTAATATTTTATTGCTTTTCCACAATGTATGGTTACAGACGTTACAAAGACCCTGTTGGGCACAGCAATATTTATACAAGAGGGCAGCTTTTATATAATTAATAAATTTTATCTTATAGCTAAATATCACAATCACATTAAACTGACTTACTTTTATGACATTCTTAATCAATTAATATTACATCATTCCCTGACTAAAATCAAATAAAAAAAAGTTTTTGCCCTATAATTAATATAAATAATAGTAATTTGAACTTCTTGATACCAGCCACGTTTCATACTTACAATAGGTACTTATTAGAAAATTCTGAAACCAAAAATCGTTTTCCATTTAACATGTTGTTTGTTGTTTTCACTGGTTGAAGGAATGCAGTGCTATAAATAAACATTGAGTGACTTTTTTAATTTATTTTACCTATATAAATAATGCCCGTTAAATTATAGCAACTGCGGCTAAATAATGTTATAATTAACGACTTTGCATGCGATAAAAATCACGCATGTTGATAAACCACGTTATCGGGCTTTCTAAAAAATAAAAATAATGAACAATAAACAGCGAAAGTATTTTTTAATGAGTGGAATATAGCTCATTAGTAGGCCACGCAATAAAATTCAAATTCAGTCGACTGGTGAAGCAAGCAAGTTAAATTATTGTGTCCCTGAGACCAGTAATACCTTGACAAGTTCTTATGTGGAACTTAGTGGAACCCTGTCGCAGGGAGACTCTGCTGCCCTTATCAAGTTTTTTTATAAGTGCAGCAAAAGCAGACTGCGACAGGGTCCTACCAAGTGTCACGCATAAGCCTATTAAGGTACGATACTTATATAGTCATGCGACACGCTATTTGTAGAAAATTGATGTGGAAACTTTTGACTTAAGCTCATATTTGGGGAAGCATAATGGCTAGAAAGCCATGCACAGCGCGGCTTCGTGCCGTTTTTGTTGCTCCCCCATTCACTTGTTATATTTTTTGATTTCACAGGATGCAACGCTTTAAAATTATGATGATGATGATGCCTTCCAAGTCAAGATGAGTTAGTCTGGGCTCTTGCTTGGGCGCGAGCAGCAGCTGTGTTTTTAGAGCTTTAAAATACCCAGTGTACGAATGAGAATTTAGCTCTATCAGGAATCAGCTGACTTTCCAACCAAACAAACGTGCCGTCCCACAATATCCGTTCAACCCAAAATTTTACTGGCTGATGGTTGGACTCAATTAGTATAACCACCGTGAAAACATCGTCAGTCCCCGTAAAAACAGACAGTGTCCGCGCCGGCCGAATTCCATTTCATCTTGAACATTACGAACATGCTTATTCTTCAATATTTAAATAAATGTAAATTGTGCCGGGGCCCTGGGCCGCTTTGTTAATATAACGTCGGAGGCATGTTTTTTCATATGAAAATAACGTGCCCCTTTGAGGATTCTTTCTCGCGATATACTTAACTTTTAATGCTCTTTGCATTATCTCAGAGAATCGCAAGTTTCCGCAGGACACATACTCGTAGGAAGTTCATTATAAGTTCTACTGCAAATTCGTTACCATTAAATGCCAATACTTGCTTGCATTGTAGTATGTATTTATATTCTATAGAAGTCTAATTTTGTTTCGAAATTAGACTTTTGAGTTCATACAATTTTAGATATTTTTTTAAAAGAGATTTTTGGGTTTCCTTGTTTGATCGTATGTAGAGGATAATCTCTGTGGCTACGGAACCGATTCTCAAAAATCTTTCACCATTAGAACGCTACACTCTCAGACAGAAGTTACCTATTTACTGTGATTCCCAACAAAATGTGAAGTTCGCGTTCGACGCAGACAAAGTTCAGAGCAAACCAAATGGAAATTACAATAGAAATGGAGAAATTAAGTAGGTAGGTATTAGGTATCAGTCATACTCGTACTAAAGTAAAGAACAATTACTTATTAGTTTTCAACGGTTACATATTTGAATATCGAAAATTAAAATACCTACGGTTAAAATGTCGATGTTCAAAATATTGAAAATTAAAATATCGATTGTATCACAATATCGAAAGTTGTTATACTTATTGTCAAAATGTCTAAGATTGAAATGTCGATTGATTAAAATATCGAATGAGTAAAAATATCCATAGCCAATATATCTAAGCCGTAAATATCAACATATTTGAATGTCGAAAATTAAAATATCGTACATACAAATCTGCTTTATTTATTGCTCTTTTCTCTTAATAGCATTTATTTTACATAATCTAGTAATTTTTAGCACTCGCCGGCCACTGCCGGGGCACGCTCGCTTCGCTCGCTCGGCTCGTGCGTTGTTGTGGTCACAGTTCTAACCTAACCGAACCAAATATTTTTGGCAATTCATGTTCAATAGGTTAGGTTAGGTTAGTATTGCGTCAAGGCGTGAAAAGCCTCAACTGAGCGGAATAGAAGCTCCCTGCGGAATAAGAGCGACCCTGTCACGTGAAAGTTTATACATAGGATATTCGATACTCTGTACTTCGATATTTATATCTTTCGATGTCACTTTTGTAGATAAATTGGACGTAGGTTATCTAACTATTGGTCAATATAAACTTTCGTTATTTTAATTTTCGATATTTCGATACAGTCAATATTTTAATTTTCGATATTTTGAACATCGACATTTTACCCGTGGTAATTCTTTATAAATAAATCCTTGTAAACAGCGATTAAAATCCTCCCGCGGACTGGGCCATTTGCCTGCATTTTAATCGTAATTTGCGTCAATGGACCAGTGTTTGTGAACGATTGATGGCGACCTATTAGTTGTAGAGCCCTTATAAAAGGATCACGGGGGTCGCGAACGAAGCCTTAAGGTAGAATTTCGATGTTTGTAACGGCGGCACAAGACCACGACAACCGGGTCGCGCGACCCCCTGTTTAGTATGAACTCAGTCGCGTGACGCGGTCGCGTGTCGCAGCCGCCAGTCGCGGTCGGCAACATCTGAATGCTTTATTAAACCTTTAGTACCTATTAAGGAAAATAAAATATTAAACTGGGAGTTTTAAATGCATACATAAACATAAATCAACAAGAATAATTGAGACAGATTCACATTATTGACAAATATTTAAAGAAAGAAGGCAAATAAAGCAAATTCGCAAAATCATTTTATGTACTAAGGGAGGGGGGAGGGTCGCATCAGGAAAAAGGTTAAAAAACACTGCTCTTAACAGAGGTTGTTCATACTTACAAAAGGTTATTCGTACCCACGCAATCAGACTTCGGACTCGCATGATAATAATTAATAATTAGAAACCTGGCTCGAACGCCTTTGCGTGTTACCGAAATCAATTAGAACCATTATGATCTGGGTTGGTAGGCCGGCTGGCAATTAGGAGAATTACTCGGAATTACTCGAATACCACTGTGAAAAGCTGGCAGCAACTGCCGCATGTATGCCGTATGTGGGCCAAGATAACCACAGAGAGTCAACAAACTACTCGTATAAATCCCCTGTTCCACCTATCCCTACCGCTGTATCCCCCCTGATAGAGATATGTGGAATATTTTTCCTTTCTTCTCCATCGGTAGGGAGGGATACTATTCCATGTATTTCTACTAAAATCCACGGCGGTAGGGACATGTGGAATTTTTTCCACCCATCCATACTAGCTGACCGTGTGGTATGGACTTGTGGAATATTTACCAACCATCCATACTAGTTGACCGTGTGGTAGGGACTTGTGGTTTTTTTCCAACCATCCATACTAGCTGATCGTTTGGTAGGAACTTGTGGATTATTTTCCAACCATCCATACTAAGTGCCCGCCTGGTAGGGACTTATGGACTTTTTTCCAACCATTCATACTAACTGACCGTGTGCTAGGGACTTGTGGAATTTAGCAGCAAGTAACATAATATAAAAGTTTCCTTTACTAAAGTAAACGATTTATGACGTATTACAAAAAAAAACTACTTACTAGATCTCGTTCGAACCAATTTTCGGTGGAAGTTTGCATGGTAATGTACATCATATATTTTTTTTAGTTTTATCATTCTCTTATTTTAGAAGTTACAGGGGGGACACACATTTTACCACATTGGAAGTGTCTCTCGCGCAAACTATTCAGTTTAGAAAAAAATATATATTAGAAACCTTAATATCATTTTTGAAGACCTATCTATAGATGCCCCACGCGTATGGGTTTAATGAAAAAAAATTGAGTTTCAGTTCTAAGTATGGGGAACCCCCAAAATTTATTGTTTTTTTTTCTGTTTTTGTGTGAAAATCTTAAGTTTCGGAAAAAAGTGGCTGTGGCATACAGACGGACAGACAAACAGACAGACATGACGAATCCATAAGGGTACCGTTTTTTGCCATTTGGCTACGGAACTCTAAAAACCATGGAATTATTGAACCTGCAAAATGTCACGACTATCGACTGAAAGCGACCTTGTAGAGAACCACACAATAGTATTTTTGCTCTAGCTGAAACTGAGACGCTTTTCGGTCGGCCATTCTCAGAATTGAAAAATTTTACGTGTCCGGGCTATTAAGTAGCTCTACATATAATCAAACACCAGTGCATTTTTTTAAATACCTTATAACTTTATCTAAAGATTTTAGAAGGATTTTTTGAAGCTGTAAATTGTTTATTTATCATACTTATTTTATTTTTCGAACCCTGTTCTTCGATTACCGTAGCCTGTCCGCACGCTACCTGTGTCTTGAAACTTGTTTGTCATTTTAGTTAGGAGTGCAATACATCTATGTCATTTAAAATCCTGGTAGCTAAAATACTTAAAGTTTGTTTGACTACATTAAAATGCAATTAGATAAAACCCACTCTTTCGAATATACAATTAAATATCTGCCTGTCCAGTCTCAACATCTAATTACCATAGCCCTTCAATTTAAAAGTAATCATCCCTAAACAACGTTATTGCACATCACTATTGCGTCACTCGCGAGCTGTCTGTCGAGCCGCGTTACCCGAACAGTCCGGACGTGATAGTCTGGGCATATAATGGCTACGATGCACATAAATAAACGTAACTTTGGTTTTCATTTTTTCTAATTCCCGTTCCTCTATTTATAAAGTAAATGAGCTAATGCTTATTACAAGAAAAGAGCTGTATGGGCTCCAGAAACTACTGTTTTCCAGTATTTTCTATTGCTCCCAGTTTTTATTTTTTTTAGAAAAATGTCTTGTGGTCTGAGCACCGTAGTGCTAATTACTGTATCTTTACTTAGTACCGTAGCATGAAAATAGTAACAATTTTGAATATATATAAGATAAATTACAGTATATAATTAACAAAACTAGGTTTTTAAAACTATTAATGTATATATTTTTTAACATAATGAGAAAACCCAAAAAAAACAAAGATAATAAAGGACAAAAACTGACTTGCAGCACGTGGTGTGAAAGTATAAAAAATTACCCTATTATTGAGTCAGCGGTTTAAAGAAAAAGAAAAAGAACGATATACATAAAACAAAAAACAAGAGAAAAGTAGTTGCAAAAAATAGGTAAAAAAGCAAATGCAAAACATATAATTGAAATAAAACAATTTTTAATTACTGATTGCAAAGTGTTATTGAATTATTACATTTTAGTTGGATTGTTTTATCTTCGAATGACAATTAGAAGGAATAATTAAGAATGAGATTGTTATGTGTCGAGTTTATTTTATGTTATTCACTTTCTGAAATAAAGATAATGCTAAGATTACAACAGAATTGTATTATTTGGTACACATAAGCAGCGTTTCCGTCAATAATGTTTCATTAATCAATAGAAACGCTTAATTTACACATCCTCGTGTCACACGTGTGAGCGGAGCGAGGCGAGGTAATGAAGCGTTGCTATTGGTTAGTGAAAAACACATTCCTCGCAACACATTCTCGCACACTCAAAGTCAAAGTCAAAATATCTTTATTCAATTTAGGCTATAACAAGCACTTATGAATGTCAAAAAAAAATCGACCACCGGTTCGGAAAAACCTCTGCTGAGAAGAATCCGGCAAGAAACTCAACGAGGAACTATTCGTGGAAACGCAGCTTTAGACTTAACTTTTATGACAATTCGATAGACTTTCAAAAAACAAGATCCTCTTTCTAAGTACCGTAGCCATATAAAATTCAATTTTATAATTACCTTGTCCGTAAAAAAAATGTATCTTAATAAATCAGAAACTATCGTTTTTATTTTAACGCCGTTTTGAAATATTAATAGTATAGCTTATACCTTATTGTCCATATTGTAATGATATTTGATCGAATTAACGAAAAAAAATTACTACGGTAATTAGATGCAAATCGTCAAGAAGTGAGAATGGCCGCGCCCGTAGGTAAACTAGTGAACTAAGTAATCCCTGGACCTACAGAATCGATTTCGTAAATTTTTCATTAATGAAAAGCTACACTATCCCAGATTAACGTAGACTACTTTTTCCTAGCACAGACCGAAAATTCCGCGGGACGCAAACGAAGTTGCAAACAAAAGCCAGTTTCTTAATGTATCCGCAAATATTTTTATGTCTATGAAACTCTACGTTGCTGCACCGGTATAAGTACAGTTAATGAATGAGGACCTAAAAACTGCAGGGCTACTACGAAATTTGAAAATCGAAGTTCGTGTCGTTCGATCCCTCTCACACTTATACTATTTTAATACGAGAGCAAGAGGGACGGTACGATACGAACTTCGGTTTTCGAACTTCGGAGTAGGCACTATGATCTCGCTGCGCAAAGGCAACACAATCCGCGCATTCAAGATGGCGCGTGCATAGAGCACGGCGCACACGCCATGTCGGTCACGCATGGCCAGTCAAGCGCAAACCGTTTTTTTTTACATAAACATTGTTCGCAGTAGAGAAATCGACGGGCGTATCCGCGGCCATTGTTGTAGGTACGTTTAAAACCGAGGATAGTAGAGCGTGATACTGTATTAAATATTGTACAGCTATGGATGGTTTTAGTCGTTACGAATAAGGATCGTTACCGTGTTTAGCCTCAACAAGAAAGGCACTATTATTAGTCTATGTGATTTCGACATTCGTATGCCGTATTCTAAGTTTAATGGAATTGGGTAGTTGATACGATGAAACAATAATTCCGAGACGCGACTAATAAAAAGGCTTTATTTTCGAGCTGAAAACCCTCAATAAGCTGCAAAATTAGATTTTTGTAAGTTCGAATAAGTAAATAATTAATCATTAAGTTGGCAAGTACGCTCGATCAAATAAAGTGAAGCTGTCAGCAAGTCATATTTTCTAGTAAGTAGCATTTAAAGTGCATGCTGGTATGGTACTCGTATTCGTCGATTCATATCATTATTTAGCTCCCACAGCTGGGCAAAGGCCTCCCCCGTCCCCCCATGTCCTCCATTCCTCCCGATCCAAAGCAATCCGAGGCCAGTCGTCAGGAAATACAGCCAGGGCTTGCCATCTCCGTCTGGGCCAACCCCTCCGTTGCAATCCGTCCTGTGGCACCCACTCTGTGGCATTTTTAGGCCAGCACCGCAATGGATGCATTCAGCTGACGTTGCTGGCCCATGCCTACTTCAACCCGGCAGTCTTTGCACCAACAACGACAATGCCTACCTATTTTAGTACACAGCACGGTGTTCCAGAATAATTATAATTATTTATTTATGGTAATGCAGAAGACGCCGCGGTTGAAATTCTTCGTGGCTTTACGTAGGTATGTATTTAATTTCAGTAATAAGTATCATAGTTACCCCAACTACACTTACGTTAGTTATCGGTTCAATAATTGCTCTAAATGCTTGTTCATAGCGAACGTCTCATCGTTAAACTGGTATGGTTATCACTTCCTGTTGATTAGTTTCTTTGTTCGAGGCTGGTGGAGCGCGTCGATTCAAATTACATTATCTGTATGCGCAAACGCATACGCAATGAACCCGCATGCTTCGAAGGCATCGTGTATGCGCGTATGTTACTTACCATATAGGTAGTGTCACGAGAGCTGAAGTGAATGATTAAAGAAAGAAAGAAAGAAAGAAAAATGATTTATTAACGGTCCCAACAGTACCACCACCAAACACAAAAAACAATAATATATTACTATACAAGCATAATTTATAATAAATTGTATGGTGATGACACCAATTGTCACCGAAAAAGGGTCTCCACTCAGCATGTGTTGCTACACAGTGGGTGCAGCAACGCTGATTTTCTGCAGAGCCCAAATTTGAGCTAAACGACAGCTCCACTTGTTACATTATAATTACACACACAGCTACAAAAAGAATTGATTGCACAAAAGGAGAATAAATAAAAATGTCAAAATCCTGCTGTCATTACACAACCATTCACTTCAACTCTCGTGGCACTACCTACCTTTATACCTCTACGTCTCGGGTATTCATACTTTATTCCCAACTTACTGCCGCAGGGGGTTCACTATATCTAACCTAAACATTTTTTTACAATTTATTCGTTTCACAAATATGTTTCATTTGGCCAAATGCTTTTTATTCTGTAGCTGAAAATGTTTCAGGATTTTTATATAACTAACCTAACCTTACTTATAGTTTATACGGTTCTACATATTCATGAAAAGGTCGAGTTAGTCATTTTCTTTATCTTTAGTAGGTATTGAATTATTTAAATGAAGTTGAAAAGGATACGACTGACACTTTTGTGAGGCATACTGTACCATCAGCAAAATGTGGTCACCGCCCTAAAGTTGATATCGCTTGAATGTCATAAAGCAATATGCTCTCTATCGACTTATCTCTATTATCTTATCAACTTGAAAATTATTTGATGACTTGAAAGTTCAACATAATTCTTTGTAGGAAGTTGTTTAAAAAGTTTAAAAATTGATAAAGCACTTTATTTTTCTGACCGTACCTACACCTCTCATGTCTGCTTAGCACAGCGTGACTTAAGCTTGAGTCGTCACACACCACTGGCAACAGCGACAAACGATCTACAGTTAGTCGGAAACGTCAACCGAAACAGTTTATTCAACGTTGTGTAATAGACTTTGATACAAATTACCTGATGTCCGTGCTACTACTGCGACGCCAATCACCTCGTGTTCAGTTCAGAGCGAGCTAGAAGTTTGGTGTTAAGTAATAACCCTTCACAAAGCTTAACTTGGTTATAGCATTGCTACGTTATAAGCTACGTTTAGCTTTTTTACGTAAATTAAATACTGAGTAATTGTATGCATACCTACACACTCAAAGCATTTTGTCCAAACAATGTACTTAAAAAGTTAGTAAAAATTACGTAGGTATCATATTATTAAGATTCTAAATGAATAACCAACATTTCATTTTCATATTTATGGGCTATAATTTACGACAAACTTCGATCTATATCCAGCCAAAGTGGATGAGAACGAACATCTTTTATTAAACTCAAGGCATCGACAGCTGTGGTTATTCTCAGGGCCTAATAGTTTAATCAATAAGTAATCTAGTCCGACTGTCTGTCATTATCGACGTTCAAGTACCTACTTTATCTTATCCTATATTCCGTCAGAAATAACATGGCCTTCTAGCGCCGGCGGTTTACCGTCACGGCACCCTTAATGACTTGGCTTTAGAGCCAGCTGGCTGGGCAAGCGACGATGGCAGATTCTGGGGCCCAAGAGCTGGCTCGTACTTATCCCAGCGGATCGCTCTTGCAGTTCAAAGGGGTGATGCGGCCAGCATTATGGGAACCCTGCACAGGCGGATCTTTTAGACGGTGTGTTCTTTTTGTATAATTTGTTATAGCAACATGTATGTTTAAGGTATCTTAGATTTTTTTGTTTTCTATTAACTGTTAATTTCATGTGTTTTATGTACAATAAAGTATTATATACTTCCTATTTTTACAAAATACTACCTGCCTATATTACCTATTTAATATACTATACAGTATATAGTAATTTACGTAATTCTATTATATTACGTAAGTATATCAATATTACTATAAAAAGTCGTAGTGGCCTAATGGTTTGACCTATGAACTCTCAAGCAGAGTATTGCGGATTCAAATCCGGGCTCACGCCACTGTTTTTTTTTCAAAATTTGTCTGCGAAATTATATCTCAAATTTACTACGAGCTTTACGGTGAAGGAAAACCTTGTGAGGAAACCTACACAAACCTGCGAAGCAATTCAATAGTGTGTATGAAATTCCCAAAACTATACGACCCAGGGTCTCTCATTCTGAGAAGAGGTCTGTGCCCAACAGTGGGGTAACGTGTTAGACTGAGATCAATGTGACATAGCGACGAGTGTTTAAATTATTCCAAAAATTTTCAGGAAATAGTCGGGGTAGCTCGACTGAGCACTCCCATACCTAAAGCTTTTTCATCAGATTTTTTCGATAAAAAATATTACTATTGAATTGACGCGTAATTTGAATGTGAAAACAATCAATCACAATAAAAAGCCTGCTATATTTTTCATCATCATCATCATCGGCCTATCTTAGTCCACTGCTGGACATAGGCCTCTCCAGTTGCACGCCACTGAGCACGATCCTCGGCCAGTCCAGTTCTTCCCAACCCTGCCAAGATCGTCGCACCACCTAGCTGAGTCTGCGTCCCACGCCACGCTTTCCGATTCGCGGTCTCTATTCAAGAACTCGTTATAAATAATATACAGAAAATATTTACAGGGACTTTCAATCGAAGCCAACCATCTGCTTAAACTGTCCTGATTAATTTTAAAACAGCTTGTATAATACAGGGTGAAATTTAGGACGTGATACAAAATTAGTGTTTCGTGCTGAGTTAATGCTGGGTAATATAATATAAGACTTAACAATAGAGTTAATGCATTATATTACCCAGCATCAACTGAACACTAAACACTAATTTTGTATCACGTCCTAAATTTCATCCTGTATATGTTCTTTCCAAATAGAACAGGAACAGAATATAACAGAACAGGTAGTGTTAGCAGAACCTTTTCTCAAGCATTAAAAGCACCTATAATTCAAAATTTTATAGAGCCATAAAACTTAAAGCTAGATAAACTTATCTCGCTGCTATGTTCTTACGGTATTTATGAACGCGAAAGAAACCTTTCCTGTAAACAACGCAAAAAGAGCGGTGTTATAAGTTTGACCGCTATGTGTGTCTGTGTGACTGTCTGTGGCACCGTATCTCTTAAACGGGTGAACCGATTTGAATGCGGTTTTTTTTAAAGCAGATTTTCTAGCGATGGTTCTTAGACAGGTTTTGACAGGACAATGTCGGGGGTTTCCCAACTTTTTGTTGGTTAGGTTAGTTTTGTTTCCGCGATTTTCCCACAAATACAGGGTTTATTTTTAATACAACCACAAACTTTAAGGTAGTAAAGTAAACATACTTTCACATGTTTTAGTAAAAAAACAGGACTTATATGTTTTCTTTTAAAATAAATTAGCATGCAATGTATCACATAATCACTAGGTACTTTGTTTTTATTCTAAACGTCGCACTTGCCGCGCAGCTGCCACAGAACGCTTCTTCGTATCAAATTATTATTACGCATTAATTGCTGATCAAAAAAAATTAAAAATCTTACGATTTGATAGTTAATGCTAATGCTAAAGCGCCGAAGACGCCCTACTACGGCGTTTTTGGCGCTATACGCAGCTAACTCGCTGCGCGCTCGCAGCGACATCGTTGCGCGCTCGCGGCAATATCATAAGTGCTCTTGGCTAAATCGTTACGCGATCGCAGTAAACTCGCTGCGCGCTCATTTCGCTTTCAACTCGCCCGCAATTCGCTAGTGTGATAAAGCCATTACTTGAGCGCGTAACTCATTGTCAAAAAAAACTACCTGTTGCTAGCTGACTAGCTGTTGGCTATTTCGTGTGGTCATCAATTACCATTCAATTTTGGATTGTAGACAGTTTCTCACCTACTCAACACTTTTTTTTATTAATCATGTAGGTACCTATTTCCTAGTACCCGTATGGTGTCGGGTTAGAATTACAGTCGTTTTTGTCAAACTTAAAACCTAAAACTGCTAAAAGTGGCTCCGAAGCGGTTTCGTGTGCTCTGCCTACCCCATTTGGGCATACAGGCGTAATGTTTGTGTGTGTATTTCCTATATAAGTACAAAGAAAAACTTAATAATGAAAAGCAAAAGGGACATCCGCTGTGACATTTTCAAGCCCAATTAACTTTTCCGACAAACTTCGACATAGAAAGGGAAGTAGGAAGGTAGTAGTAGGACGGATACTTAGTCGATCGATAGCTGTTTAAGGTTAATCATCCACCAGGGCCTGTACTACCAAGTGCAAATTCCTATTTGCCGTCCCTCTGACGCTAATATTATTTGATACGAAAGGTACGATACGAATTTAGATTATCGAATTTCGTAGTAGCACCCCAGAGCTATGCTACATGCCGAAACGGTAACACCGCGTGTCCACCAAAGATGTGCAAGGATGCGTTGCGACGAATGTGTTTATCATGAACCAATAGAAACGCTTCATTTACCTATCCTCGTCCAACACAGCTCTACTTAGTGGAAACAGTTCAACGGAGCGAAATTTTTGTACTACAATAGTCGATTGTACAACAAGAGCATAAAACGACCCATTTTACTTTATGCACTAGAGCAAAAAAAAGTCATTTTATGTCGCCTAGATGTAGCATAAACACGAACTTTACGAGCATGAGAAGTGAAAAACATTTTTATATACATACAAAACAAGAGAAGGATGTGTGCGAGGGATGTGTTGTGAAGGATGTGTTGCGAATTACTCAGCACTAGTAGCGGCCAGTGGTGTTTGCGACCCACTCCCGCCTCACCTCACCGCATCCCACTCGCTTATTTGAAAAAAGCCCACTACACGCCCTCGCTACACATCCTCGAACAGCTCAGCTACTTCTCATATCTTTGGTAGAAACAGTCACAACGTTCCACATCCTCGCACCGTTAAGCTACTTAGCACATCTCTAGTAGAAACGCAGCCTTACTCACTGGCATATGGGTTCCACTGCTAGGCACAGCCTCCTCTCAGAATGAGAGGGCTTAGGTCATAGTTCCCACATGGGCCCAGTGCGGATTGGAAACTTCACACACCATTGAATGGATTGCTTCGCAGATTTGTGTAGGTTCCCTCACAATGTTCTCCTTCGTCGTAAAGCTCGTGGTAAATTTCAAATTTCACACATCAATTTCAAAAAACTTAAGAGATGTGAGCCCAGGTATTATGAACCATGATCATAGACAGACCATAGATCAAACCGCTAGGCCACCAGGGCTTCCAAACCACGAAATTTACTAAGTTATAAGTTAATTTTTTTAAGGCCAAAAAAGATACGATAATTAATTACAAAAAACTTATCGTCTTGATTTCAAATAACTACTTAGAAACTTAAATTATTTAGGTACCTACTATGCGTAATTACCTGGTTATATACGGAACCCTCCGTAAGCGAGGCCAATTCACACTTTGCCAATTTTCCCCGCGACTGCTATAAAAGAACTCCAAAAAGAAAAGCGTGCATGTAACGCATGTTACTATATTATATCGCGTACCTCTACATACGTCTCAGCACGCATTATAATTTCGCCATCAGAGTAACAGCCCCGACACCGCCATTTCATTTTTCTTCCCCCTTTGAGAACTGTTATAATAAAATTAATGTAGCGTTTCCCGCCAAAAAATAGTATTTCCGCGACAAAATGGCTGACGAAAGTCGATAGCTTTGAATGTTTGATACGCCTGGCGCCGCTGCGACAGTGGCAGGCGTGCGACCAAACATACGCTTCCAACTAATCGTGACCTCTACAAATTAAATGGGTAACCCCTCTGCAGTCCAGTCTTTGGCAAGCCAGAGGGGTTAAGCAGATCTTACTAAACTGGCAACGGCATCCACGCGTACGTAGCATTAAATATTTAACTTTAGCCTAGTTTTCATAATGTCCCCTTTGAATACAACGTTTAATTCCGTCTAATTGCGGGGTTAATGTTGGACCTATTTCTTTTTCTCCGAAATGCGAGCATTAAAATTACACCCATTATTAGTGTTTTTGTAAACGATGGTTTTGTGGGGGTTTATGTAATTATACCTTACATTGTGACGTGTATAATTCGCATTTTATTTATGAGTTAGATCATGATAGGCTTCATGCAATGTCTCAGCTGAAAACTTTGTATACTGATACTACGATACGATATGATACGGTAAAACAAGGAAAAATAAAGAAAGAGAAGTATAGCAGGCATTACGTGGAGAAGGAAGGCACATGATCGTACTCTATGGAAAGCCTTAGGGGAAGCCTATGTGAGGGAAGCAACATAATCTTCTCGGAACCGGTATCCAGTGAAACTTATGTATGTAAGAAAGTGTTTAGGGTAAGAAAAATGAATAAAGGCTTTTATTGTGTCGCTTTTACAGTCGACGAGCAAGAATGAGATGTGGATTTTACGGAATGACCGTAAAAGTAACAAAATTTGGAGTTAAAATAAAAAATACAAAAAGACTCCAAAAACCAATCTTAATTTGATTGCTTAGTAACGACATCTCTTGTCCGGGTGAGCGGTTAGTTCCGATGGGGGTGCTGGTGCGGAAAGTTTCTCGACGAGGGCTAAAAGCATAGATATCGCTATGTCGCTGCTTAAGTGACTAAATAAGAAACAAACAGGCTGAGATATGTGGTGCATAGGAGAAATTTGTGTCTGTACTCCTGTCCAGTGGTGGTGTAGCGGTATAGCATGCAACACGGAATGCTGAGGACCTGGGTTCGATTCCCAGCGCTAGTCTCTTGTTCTGGTTTTTCTGTGCATCTATGTTTCAGTTTTTTTTATTTTCGACAAGAATGAGGATAAACAGAGCTGGGTCTATACTTACAGCATTAACAAATGCCTAGCAGGCACCATACAATTAGCATCTTGTGGCCAGAGACGCTAGGTGTAGGTGACGCCAGCGTGGGCCATCACCCCGGCCTCGAGGTCTTAAGGATCTCGCGCCTAGAAAGTTCCTCGTTTTTTTGCTCATTTAAAAATTCCTGATCTAATGTGTGTGCCATCATAAGGCCTCGCCAAATTTTAAAAACTTGCCCACGCCCAAAAAGTCCTGTACTGTGCTGCCGTTGCTATTGCAATATTGTGGCTTATCGTAACGGCAATATGCCGCAATCTGCAAGGCTACTACGAAACTCGAAAATCGAAGTTCGTTTATTGCTATCCCGCGGGAACTATGCAATTTTACAGGATAACTAGGACTCAAACTATCTGTAATTATACCTACCGAATTTCATCTAAATCGGTTCAATGGTTTAGACGTGATGAAGTATCAAACAAACAGACTTACATACAAACTTTGGCATTTACCAGGTGTGGCCTGTAATACGAGCAAATAATTAAAACATAGATCGTAGTCGTCAAACTGAACCGCATTAGTTCAGCGAATTTTAAAAATAATGGAGTCTTATATTTTCCCTTTTTCATACAAATTAAATACTGTTATCAATGTACGCCATCCTAGAATCTACTGACGGCGCCTACACGCTATAAACATCAAGCATTTTGCTTTGCATTGCTTCTTCGAATAAACTTTAAAATGTAATAAAAATTAAAAAATATATATTTTTAAAAGTCGCTAAACTAATGTTGTTCAGTTCGATGAGTACGATCTATGTTATAATTAGTTATTTGCTCGCATTACAGGCCACATCCGGTATAATATTAGTGGGAGGTGGGATTAGTAGGATTATAATATACTAGCTTATGCCCGCGGCTCCGCCCGCGTGTTATGCGGTTAATCGCGCGCTGTTTCCTCGGGAACTATGCATTTTTCCGGGATAAAAAGAAGCCTATGTCACTCTCGGGCCCATAAACTATCTCTATGCCAAAAATCACGTCGATTTGTCGCTCCGTCACGCACTTCGCATTTATAATATTAAGTATGGAAGTATGGATTTGACTAGCCTCGGTTTAGGTACCTACCTGAAGTCGAGGCTGCTTGGTCTGAGGCTGCTTAAGTCAAGATCCGCGGCTACATTTTGACACCACCAACCTGGGTTAACACTGAACTCTGACCCGCGCAGGCCTGGCTAAGGCAACTAACCTGAACTATATCAAATCATGTTGCAGCTAATTTTGAAATTTCAATAATTGATAAGCAAACATTAGTACTGTAATTGTAACCTGTACAATGCAATTCATCGAACAATATCGTAATAACACTAGGACCTACGTTTGCCTTCCATTAATTTTGAACTTAGGTACTTAACAACAAGCAATGCAATAACTGAATCGCATGTGGTACCTAGGTATTAGGTAGATCCAGTGCCAAAGGCACGCGATTTTGCTATTTCGGTGCACCTAAATCATTTCGCCACATGATGTAATGATGGCTATTATATTATTTTAGCTTCCATCAACATCGTCTTGATGGGTGGCGGTCATCCACCGTGCG
Organism: Choristoneura fumiferana; assembly: GCF_025370935.1. NCBI lineage: Eukaryota > Metazoa > Arthropoda > Insecta > Lepidoptera > Tortricidae > Choristoneura > Choristoneura fumiferana. The sequence continues at coordinate 9,049,197 of NC_133487.1, read as the reverse complement.
TTACTTTTTACCTCGCACATGCAATTTATGGAAAAGTTTGGCATCCGAGGTTTTTCCACCTCACTACGATATGGCTACCTTCAAAAAGCGAGAGTACCATTTCTTGTAAGGCCGGCAACGCATCTGCCTGCGGGTAATCACTTAACATCAGGCCAACCTTCTGCTCGTTTGTCTGCTATTACTTTAAATAACCCTCCTTCTTCGCAGTCGGGTAAAAACACAGCCTTTACTTGCGGCTGCGCACGCACGTGCACCTAATAGTTGGGTAGCCCAAGAGGGGATTTTGCGTTTTACTCAAGCGCCTCAGAAAACCATATAGGGAGAATCCTTGCACCCTGTAATGTACTTCTGACCATCTGATCTGATTTGAACTGTGGTACATTTGACAGTCGAATTGAAATACCGGGATCTTACACCGAGATTGTCATTTAAAGTGTGCGACGTTCATCTGTTTCACATTTCATCACATTCGCATTACTTCAGATTCGTCATACTTATACAGTGTGTGGCCCAGAACCGGGGATACTATTAAACTCGCCAAGAGCGTGTCCGACACGCCCGAAATAGGGTTCCGTAGCGAAAAAATTAAGTAATATTTTTCTAAGCATTTCGTATTTTGTACGGAATATTCCAAGTTTAGGTATATTTTATACCTTAGGCTGCTATTAACTCTTATAGTGGCCCTTGTAAGTTTGATATACTTACTACTATCCTGTTTTTTTTTTCAAATTTTTCCGCCCATCGGTTTAGATTTAGGGGGGGGGCGCTCGATTTTAGTGAAAATTTGCACTTTAACGTTGAATATTTTTCAAACAAATCACTGAATCAAAAAATCGTTTCAGCAACCCCTAATGGTTTTGAAAGACCTATCCAACGATACCCCACACAACGAGGTTGGATGAGAAAAAAAATAACCCCCACTTTACGTCTATGGGAGGTACTCTAAAATACATTTATATTGGCTACGAGCATTATAGTCCCTGACCAAAGCCGCGGATGGACAGACAGACAGACAGACAGACATGGCGAAACTATAAGGGTTCCGTTTTTTCCATTTTGGCTACGGAACCCTAAAAACATCGGCTCTATAGGTCATCGGTAATTCGATCATCATAGCCCCACTTAATTAAAAATAAAAACTAAACTTTTGTTTGTTTTTTCTACCAAACTTAATCGTAAATTCAATGTACGCCATCCTAGAACCCAACTCGCACCTTTAAAATTGAGAAATTTTCTCATTTTAAAATTTAACCAGATTGTGTTTTATATAAAGTTTATTTTTGAAATGTGAATATTTCGAATTGTTTCAGTTTAATTTTAAAGGTGCGAACGACGTCGCCTGTCACGCTACAAATATCAAACATTTTGCTTTACATTGCTTCTTCGAATAAACTTTAAAGTGTAATAAATTAAAAACTAATCATTTTTCAAAGTCGCTGAACTAAGGTTTTTCAGTTTGACGAGTACGATCTATGTTTTAATTATTTGTCCATGTTACAGGCCACACCCGGTAAGTATAGGTACGTACGAAATTTCATCCAAATCCATCCCGCTGTTTTGATAATTAAGCCTAAGTTCCCATTAAACGGCGGTCCGTCTGGCAACTCGCTCGCTTTCTATCCGATAAACTGCAAAAGTCATAAGCGATTAATTTTAAGTCTGCTCGAAAAAAGATGTGTTCCCAGAGGATAAAGAAAGACAAAGTTGGCAGCAGCACAGAGTACATATATAAGTGCAACATTACTCAGAGAAGCACTTGCTGCGACAATGAGTAAAGGCAACTCGCGATTTCATCACTTAATAAAGGTGGTTTTACAGTGACGCTTACGCCAGCGCGGTTGGTAAGCGCGGCCCGTAAAACTATGTAAACAATCAAGCTGACCGAACGCTAAACTATGTGACGATCCAAGAGACGCAAAGCTCGTGGCCCGCGACGCTTAGGTACCAACCGCGCTGGCGTAAACATTACTGTAAAACCACCCGAAATCACTTTGTACGTCAACAGTTTATCTCCAATGAGCGAATGTTTATTTATCTGTGAAATGTGTTGACATTTCCATTTTTTTTTTAATTTTGCCATTTTACGCTGCCACGATTCACTGGTCCTACTAAATATCACAATCTCGGATTCTAACACTGGAGTTGTGACAAAACTCAAATAACCTCTCTATACAAAATAACGTAATTTTTACGTCAACCTACCAAAAGTTCGCTTCCTGTTTATCTCAGTATCACTCGCAACGAGATAAAGTCATCATCAAAACCTGATGACAATCTTAATCTACATTAATAACATCACAAAATATGGACTTAAAATGACATTGCCTATGTAGACATCAGAAATTCAGCAATTCTATAGGTAGATCCACAAAGCTGGCACGAATGAATTTAACGAAAGTAACGTTACTTTTCACTGGATGACTCTCATTCTTAAATAGTGTCTACTAACATTTTGTAAACAAGGACATAATATTTCTTACAGCACGATTAATCTATTTGAATCAACCTGTATTTTATTAATTTGTGATGCACACATAGACATTATCATTCACTCTTTCAATTCATTCGTGCCAGCTCTTGTAAATCGACCAGAGGCCGTATTGTCTAACGCGCCGGCGCTCGTAATCGAATAATCCATCTCTTTCTACCTTCGTCTCATACCGTGAAACCGAAAGCAGTGGTGAAAACGATTGTGATTCCGAGTACGTTAGACAATAAAACCTCTATACACCCACCTTTTGAACGCCACGGTCGGCCACAGACGACAAAAAAAAACTGAAAATCATTCCATAGCCGCCACGAAATGCCGACATGGCGTCTATGGCACGATTTTCAGTTGTCTTGTTTTACCGACTGTGGCGTTAAAAAGGTTAAAATAATGCTATTTGTTTTTATTGCCCCCTTCTTCAAAAAAAGTTACCAATCTCTAATGATTAGGTAAAATAAAATCACATTTAGTAGACAATAAACGTTTAATTCTTTGAGCTTATGAAGGGGTCTGTTAAGTATTTATTCATAATGAGTTATTTTTCCCCTATAAAATGGACAGGTGGTGTATCAAACATAATTAAAAACCACACAGCCACCACCTTCACACTTTTAGGCCAGCATACGTGAAAATACCATAAAACGAACATGTGACAATTTAATGCATTTGTACGACAGTTGTTTACATGCATAAACAACGGAAATCAGGAAACAATTAGAAAAACAAATATCTAGCTAGTTTTTTTCGTTGCAAACAATATAAATTATTGACTAGCAGTCTCATAAAAATATAACATATTAATGTCTTTTACAGGAAACAATAACATTTGTATACCACAAGAGCATATACAACCCTGATATCATTGGTGTCTAAAATAAGAGTCTTTGTCAGATTAAATACGAGTCAAACATAACTGAATTAAAAACACTTAAACTAGTTTGCTAATGTCGTTCGGCGCACGAAACAAACGATCGGTTTTCTTTTTCTTTCTCGTTTGGATTTTCAGGAAAACGAAGAAAACCGACGAGACGCGAGCAACATTGACACTCTGGTTGTACTACGAGTATAGTACTAGATTCACTTATGGGATAGGTATCTTTTAAAAATGTACTTGCTATTGTATTTTGCACCTATGATGAGTTCTGTGACACTTGAAAATTTTCCGAATTACGCATACTATGTTCGCAAAATATTTTTTTAAAATAATTTCTGTTTGAAGCAAAATAATCATAAAAATTTAAAACTGTACATTTTAAAAATATATAGCAATATCAGTGTCCATTAAATAGTCTCCATCGAATACGATAGAAAAATATTTATTTTCTAAATGACGCAATGTGTGAAACAGAACAGAGTAGTGACGTGACACAACATTATCGGTAATTGCCGCGGCCGCGGTGCATTATTCAATAACAATGAACACTAAGATATTTCAAATTTTTAAACAAAACTTGCAAGATTTTGTAAACGCGGCTATTTGGAACACGGTCGCAGCCATCTTGTGCCTCTTTTGGCCAGTGCTTGTCAGTATCACTGTCAGTACGAGTGCGTCTGCCTTGTATACGAGTTGAGTTTCCATTGCATTTTCTTTGCATTGTATTTTGTTATTGTTTGTTGTTGACTTTTGTTACTGTTTCTCGTTAAGTTTGTTGTTATTTTTGGCAAAATGCCGAAACGGTCTAAAAAGACAATTTTGAACTCCTAGAGTCGGGAGTTTGTAATTCGTTCGAGGGGTTATTTTGAGCGAGAACGAGAAAACGGTGGCCCGGTGGGAAGAGAACAGGAAAAATATTATTTTTTAAAAAAAGATGCAACTTCTCTAAAAATAGGCACTAATAACTCGTAGAAAAATCGACAGTTCACTCGATAAATGGTACATCTCTAAAACTTTCAAACTCGAAACGTCACAGAACTCATCATAGGTGAAAAATATTAATTATAATAAGCAGCCGATAAAAGAAAAACCACGATTTCAGTTCGGGAATAATAATATATAAAGTGACAACCAACAAAAATGGTTTTGAGACTCTTTGTCACTTAATAATTAATGAACAACAAAAAACAAAACACGCACCAAAAAAAAGTCTGTCATTATAATGTTACCAATTATTTCAGTCATGTCTTCCATAATGTCAAATAATATACATATTTACAGACTTTTCTTTCCTGCGGCATTTATAAATTCGACTGTACTGTCACACTCGTATATCACTAAAATCTCATTGAAATCTTTCTAGGTTAATTTAATAAATACACATAAATAAACTGGCAACATATCACTGGGTTAAATTTTATCCTTTTTACCACGCGATCCAAGGAGGTTGATTCATTTTGCTAATAGGTACATGAGTCATGTTGACTGGCAGATTGACTAATGCATATTTCTTTTGCATCTTCCGAAGAGTTCGGATGATGGTGGCGCCGCTACGGCCGAGTAGGAAAGCTGCCGGTATGTTAACTTCCGTTTCCATTCTGGAATCAATAACAAATGCTTCATATTACTGAAGAGCAAATCATCATCAGCCGGAAGTCCACTGCTGAAAGGCCTCCCCCTTAGAAGGCCACAATGACCGACAGCTCGCCATTTGCATCCACTGGTTGCCCGCAATGGGGGCTACCGTTTTCGCGCTCACCAGTTGGCGCCACTGTAGACAAAGGTCCTGCCTGATGTGTAGTAGTTAGTTTGTTATTATGGGCGTGAAAACCAAATTTACATTTTTTAATACCATAACTCGAGGAATTTACTAGGTAACTTTCAGACAAATAAGAACAGTAAAGTGAAGAGTAAATAAGCACTCTCTATTGCCAACTATGAACTCGGGACTCCAGCACTGCGGTGTGAAATGCAATGGGAAACATCCACACAATTTCCCATGAAAGTTGTCATGAAGGTTCACTACTAATCCTGAACCGACAACCACGACTACTCTATCAAGATTGTAGATAGTAGCTAATTAGAAGAGAAATATAAATTACTAGCTTTTGCCCGCGGCTTCGCCCGTGTGGAATTCGGTTATCGCGCGCTGTTCCCTCGGGAACTGTGCATTTTTCCGGTAAAAAGTAGCCTATGTCACTGTCTGGCCCATAATCTCTATGCCAAAAATCACGCCATCCGTCGCTCCGTTTCGACGTGAAAGACCGACAAACACACACACACTTTCGCATTTATAATATTAATATGGATTAATTAACTGCTGCAGCCAAGACTTCTGCAGGAATTAAATCATATATTATTTATTATTAGAGATGATCTTTATCACGATTCTTATAGCATTAGTTAGATTTATGTTGTTTTTTATCTATATACATCTATCGAGGGTTCCCTGGTCAAACCCAATAACTCGATCTAATAATTCATAAAAAAACGAATTTAAACTTCTACATTGATGTTCTTTTTTCAACAGTCAATTATTTCGATATGTTGTAACATTGATACAATAAAAAATATTGTATGCAATCTACCATCCTACCCTGCGAATCCTATCCTAAATGGGACAAATGAAGGTAGGGACAGAAGATGTAGGTTTAGTAACACTAGAGGCTTTAGGGGAGGGCGAAGCGCGGGCCAGCTCAACTTTAACTACTTAATTCGAATATCTATTTTTATCCATCAAAAGGAAAACGACTCAATATTTAAGTTTTACAGACTCTCGTAGGAGCGAGTAGGAGTATTCAAATACAACCTGACATTTTGGCGCTTTTCGTATATAAAAGCGCCGAAGGCATGACTCGCTTGGGGCTAAGGCCAGCCTTGTTTAGTTAGTAATAAGGCCCGTACGAGGGCTGCCTTTTAAGTTGTGTCGTTTGGAAAAACTAAAGAAAATTTAAGAGTTTAAATGGTATTTATTGTTTTTCAAAGTAATCACCGTGATATGTAATACACTTTTTCATTCGATCGAACCAGTTTTCGAAACATTTATTCCAGTTCGAAGTCGGGGTCTTCAAAATGGCCGTTTTGTATGCCTCAACCACTTCTTCAGGCGTCCGCTACCGTTGACCACGAAGTCGTTGCTTGTGAAGAAATCATTAGGGCTTAAGTCTGGGCTGTGCGGCGGGTGTTCCAGATTTTCGACGTTTTGCTCTTTTTAAAACGCAATTGTCAGCCGGGCAGTGTGCGAGCTCGCATTATCGTGGTGCAGTACTAGGTATACGACGTCTTGGGTTATTTTTCCGGAACTCGCCGATAACTTCAGGTAAACAAACAGTAGTATACCAGTCAGCATTCTGTTTTACGGTCTTCGAGCACGATGGTGGCAATGTGGCCATTTTTCGCTACAAACGTGGCGACCATTTTTTTCGAAGTGCTCTGTGAGCGTATTATTATGGTCGGTTTTGGCTCATCTTGGAACGCCCAAACAGTGGACTGCTGTTTAGAATCCGGATCGTAGGCATATAAGTATACAAGATTCGTCACCACTGATAATGTCATAACATAAACGTGTTTAGAGTCTCCTCGATTGAATTGCCGCAGACTTTTGCGACAGAGTTTTGCCGCAGAGAACGCGAGCCATTTTTTGGTCTTCACAAAGTAAATATGGTATCCAGCGTGAGATCAATTTTTTACGCCTAAGTGATCATGCAAAATATTTTGAACACTGGTCCCTGAAATGCTTAATGAAGCTTCTATCTCACGGTATGTCGCATGGCGATCTTCGACGATCAGTTGCCGTACAGCATCAATATTATCCTGGATTACGGCTGTTTTTGGTCGGCCTTCACGTTGCCTATCACTAAGACTAGAGCAACCACGTAGAAATTCTAAATACCAGCCGGATGTCCAGTCCGGATGCATGGTGCTTTATTATTAAAAACCGTAGTCAGCTCTTCAAAGCACTGAAGACGCGTTAAACCTTTTTTGAAGTTTTAAAAAATTATCACACTATTTTCCTTCAAAATTTCCATTTTCACAACTGACTTGTCAACTTTGAACCAACACTGTACTAAAACGGTTCAGCCAATCTCGAGTCATTCTTTTGTTTTCGAATTCTAAATTCAAATATTTTAAGAAGATACTAGTTTTTTTTTTTAATAATCATGGGAGGTTAGCAAACAACAGAACTTAAAAGGCAGCCCTCGTAGACCATAAAAGGATAAATTAAGCTGATAAATATACCTGTCATCCACCATTTCAATGAGATGATCCAATGATTCATCCCACTTGTCTATGGATTCAGTAATGATCATGGCCCTGGCACCAGCTTGTTGAGCTTTCATTGTCTTGAACACAAATGAACATTCCCTGTAATCAATAATAATAGCCACTTAATAAAATATAATCACATAATTCAAACATAAAGTAAATAAATAACTAAGAAACGGACTGGCTGCAGTCTAGATTTTGACTTTGTGATTGATTATCACATTTTAGTTACTAGTCTGAATGAAGCACCATTGGTAGTTGTTAAGAAATATACCTGTAGCCTCCCGGAACAAAATAAGTTTTTTCAAACAATAACTGGATCTTTAATCATAATAGAGATTATGCAAGCATTTTTATTATTTGCTCAAATTTATCTTTAATTAACCTAATTGTAGAAGAATTTTTATATTTTTTTTATAAAATTTCAAATTCTAAGTGTGGTAGGAACAATGACAACATACTAAGCTTAATTATTTTAGAAAGAGATGGAATAAGAATATCATTCCCTTATACCCTTCTCATTTTTAAAAAGTTAGAACTAAGTTTTATTTGTTTTATTTTCTGGTTTTGTAGGAGTATCATGTTATTTTTTTTTCTAGTATAATCTACAATCAGTCGATAGACTTTAATTAGATGTTTTGTAAACAATGGATCATTACGAGAGTGACTGGGCCACTGCCCTGTCTTCTTTCATGACAGTTAAATTTTTTAAGAGAAAAATTGTATTTCTTGTACATTCCCTACTATTAACTTGTTAAAGACAGGTCAAGGATCAATGATCCTATATGTATTACTCACAATGCAATAAAGTACCAAATTATTCAGTTATTTATGCCAAAAATGTAGTCATGCAACATTCATTCTTCTAGCACAGTGTTTTTCAATCAGTAGGTCGCGACCCCCGGGGGTCAGGGATGCAACTTAAGGAGGTCAGAGATGCAAATTAAGGGGGTTGCAGTAACTTTAAAATACTCTCACCATTATTCTGTATGATTATTTAATGTTTGTATTACCAATGTAAGATAATACAAATACCTATCTGTAAGTGAAGGTAAGCATGGGGTCGCCAAATATTTTTCAAACAAAGGGGGCCATGACATGAAAAAGTTTGAAAACACTGCTATAGCAGATCCCTTAATAAACTCACATAAAAGATGGACTATCTGATTAAAAAAAAAAAACATATTTTCACATACCCTCTCTCTGACAAAGCAATGTGACCAACAATGTCATCTACATTTAAAATATCTGAGCAGCTGTGTATCGGTACAGTTGGTACCAAGCGAGCTTTTTCAAAATGAAGACTTTGGTTCTGAAAATATCAAAAACTGTAATTAGCCATAGCATTGACAGCTATCATTAACAAACAACTGAAGAAACTGGAGGTTTATGTCCAAGCATGGACGTCCTACGGCTGATATGGTGATGATGATGATGATTAGTGAATGTGAATACTATATATTCTGTTCAGGTAGCAACTTAATTAGGAGTTTATTTTTAATTGCAAGTTAATTGGACCATTGTAAGAGCAGAAAATTGAGTTGCAAGATTTACATGGTTATTTTTAATATCAACGCTTGAAACGCCCAAGCCCACTCATTCCGAGAGGAGGCCTGTGCCCAGCATGCGCATATATCTCTTAGGCTTAAAAATAATTCATTAAATTCACTTTTACCTAATTCTTTTATGATATTACTTGTTTAGTTTGGGTAAAGCTATGAAACTTACAAATGGAGCACCAAAATCCTTGGCAGGTCTGATGCGATAGGAATAACTAAGCTCTGGAGGGTCCAGGATTTCGAAGAAAACATCTCCAGCAATCACATCGGCGGTCGAAGCACCATCATAGAAGTGTAAATCATTTGCTGCAAGTAATAAAAAATATGTGGCAAAAATTCCCTTCTGCACCTATGTATACAGACAGATAAGAAAAGTTATATGGTCACGGCTACATTAGTCACACCATTTTAAAAGCCTGTAAACAAATGAAGCAATATTTTCACAATAGTTCACACTTACCGCCTGGAGAAACAATTGATGTACATAGAATCATCAATAATCCAATATGTATCACAAAAAAAGGTTTTCCCCCAGTCATAATGATTAACAAGCAGCTTCGTAACTCATAAATTTGAGCTCATTACAAACAAATTTCCAGAAGTAATTCAAAGATTAAAATTTACTAAAATAACCCTTTCAGTTCGGCATCCACTGCTATCATCATGCACACAGCGGTCCAAACGATGAGTCAATGAAATTAATTTAATGTTATCAATAACTGAACTTTTACTTTTTTCTTTAAACTACACTACGTAATAAGTAAATTATAAATAAATTTAATATATTGTGACACATTGAAATTATACTCAAAAAAATAAGTTATATTTACACCATGCTGTGGTTCGCTAAGTAATCGTGCTCAAGTTGGACTACCGACCGACTTCCATCAATTTTGACAGTTTGCGAAGTTGGGTGGCTGACAATTCAAACGTGTATTTTTCCTATGAAAACACCAAAAACTTCTCGAGTCCAAATTTAACCTATGGAATAAAAACTTTAGTCTGCTGCTTAGCTTAGTTAGTGCCTGTCAAGGAGTATAAGTACCTATGTAGAAAGTGCCTGTTAATGCTATATAGAAAGCTGTAATTTTGCATTTGCATTTTTATTTGCCTTATGGACAAAATCATCATAATCTCGACCATGTGAGAATCTCGAAAATGAGGAGGCTCGAGTCCAGTCCTGGATTTCTAAATAGGCCGTATAGGCCGCGGCCTAGGGGCGGCAGCAGCATAGGGGCGGCAGATTTCAAAAAAAAAATATTTTAGAAAGTTACATAATCTGTGGTTACATAGGGCGGCGGATATAAAGTGGCCTACACTCATAAAAAACATAAATCCGCCACTGCTCGGGTCGTAGTTCTTTCCGTGCGGAATGGAACTTCACACGCCATTGAATATCACCGCTGTGCATGTGCATGTTTTTGTCCATTTGAAAACCAAATAAGGTGAAAAAAAATGTTTGTTGGGTAGTTTCGGTAGGGCTAGGGAACATAAAACATAACCCTCCTTCGGGCAGTCGGTTAAAAACTCCTTATCTGTTTTGTGGGTACCTCCCCTACACGTTAAGTTGGAATGGGTTTTTTGCTCTTTTAAATACATAATAATATTGTCTGTCCCTGACTGAATGCTCCTCATCCACTCAAAGGTTGACTGGTAGAGATCCCTTAAAGGGATAAGTTCGCCTTTGTACCTGTATTTCAATGTTTGTCATCTGTGTTTGTTTACTTATTTTGTACAATAAAGAGTTTACATACATACATACATATTGGTTGCTAACATAAAGCGACCGGTTGGCAAAAACATAAAAAGTTGAAGTTGAATACATTACATTGACTTTATAATGTATTTACTTTATGTATTAATTCAATCAAACAGTCCTTAGAGTTTCATCATATTATCATTGTGTCCGTCTCTCCGTCAGTCTGTTCGTGGCCTAGCTTAGAAAGATTGGAAAACTAAAACAAGAGCGTGTCCGACACGCCCAAGATAGGGTTCCGTAGCCATTACGAAAAAAATAAGTAACATTTTTCTACAGATTTCGTATTTTATACGGAATCTTCCAAGTTTAGGTGTATTTTATACCTTAGGCTGCCATTTACTCATAAACTACTAATAATTCTCAAGCAAACTTAGCCGTTATAGTTTTCCTTGAAAGTTTGATATAAGCTTACTACCATCCTGAATTTTTTAAAATTTTTCCACCCACCGGTTTAGCTTTTAGAGGGGGGGAGGGGAACGCTCGATTTTAATGAAAATTTGCACTTTAAAGTTGTATATTTCGCAAACACATCACTGAATCGAAAAATCGTCGTAGCAAACCCCTAATGGTTTTAAAAGACCTATCCAACGATACCCCACACTATAGGGTTGGATGAGGAAAAAAAAAACACCTCTACTTTACGTCTATGGGACGTACCCTAAAAAAATTGATTATGAATTTTTAATTGTACCGTTTTGTCGGCATAGTTTACCTATATATCCGTGCAAAATTACAGCTTTCTAGCATTGATAGTCCCTAAGCAAAGCCGCGGACGGACAGACAAACAGACAGACAGACATGGCGAAACTATAAGGGTTCCGTTTTTGCCATTTTGGCTCCGGAACCCTAAAAAGAGGTCGTATGACAGCTGCCAGCAGGGCTACTACGAAACTCAAAACTCGAAATTCGTGACGTGTGGTCCCTCTGACACTTATACTATTTAATACGAGAGCGAGAGGGACCGCACGACACGAACTTCGAGTTTCGAGTTTCGTAGTAGCCCTGCTGTTGTCAAATGTCGCCGTACAAGTACGTACGTAGGGCGACATTTGTCAACTGACAGCTATCAATCAAACAGTGCTTAACACGGTCAATCAAAATTTATGCGCGTGGCCCGCCCGACACGCACTTGGCTGGTTTTTTTTTTATGAAACGTGCTTAGGTGCCTTTTCCTACCCACCATCTTCTTTCTTCTCATAATGAATTGTTGAGTCTAACATCTGGTTGCATGGCGAATGTTATTTTTTGCTCTGAAGATAGACTGGTTGAGTTCGAAACGCGTCAGTATAGTGTGTTTGTGGTGGTAAATGGGTTTGTGTGTGTATATAGGTATGGAGGTGGAGGAAGAGGAACTGCATGAACATAAACACATGTCTTGCATAAACGTAGTAGCTATCAATGGTTGCGGGTGAGCAAAGTTCAGCAAAGTAATTGTTTCAGTTCATTAGTACTATGAAAGTTGAGCTAATGTATTAGGTAGTTACTTTTATACTTTTATTGTACTGTTTATATTTTTTGATTACGGTAAGTAAATGTAAAAGTTGCTAGTCATGTAAGAGTATTAGACCTAGTACCTAGTTTAAACACTGTATTCAAAGTATTAAAGTAGCTGTTGACATTTAGTTCGTATTCGTAAGTAGACACGACAAACTAAATAAATACGACAAAAAATAATTGCAAGCTATTACATCACTCTACTTCTACGTTCGTGCTCTAGTCCTCTCCTGTCCGTTCCGGTATCTAATCCCTAATGTTGTGAAATCGATTGCATTGTTTGAGTGCAGCTTGTTTCATTTGTACACGTAGCACTTATGCATTGGATACACGTGTTCTTGTCTTTGGTCTGGGAATAACCATCATTATCAAGTAAAAACCTTTTCATTTGGTGCACTTTACAATCCATTTTACGTTTTTTTTTAGTTATAGCACTGTTGGTTTTTATAATATTAATAAGTATTTTACTTTCTAATTTGCTACTTTTATATACTATTTAAGTTTATATTAAATAATTTCAGCTTCAATATCTTTTAACTTGTTGTTACAAATTTCAAATTATAATTTTATCTTATGTGAGTTGAGATTACTTTGCGTAAAATGGAACCACAATTTACCAAAAATGAAGAATATTACCAACAGATGAAATTTACCCGCAATATGGGGGAATTATAAGTAGGGCAAGGTAAGTAGGGTCATTATATATATTTTTTTTGTTTGTTTTACCTATCTATTATTAATGTGTCTCGAATAAACTTTTACATAATCTTTTTTTTTTCATTTTTATCATTTGATGACTTTGAAGAAAGAATGCTACCTAGCAAGTTGAAAAAAAAAACAGCAAGAAGTAAAAAACCAGCCCCTACATACCCCCATAAACGAAATTACATTTATAATTCACCACGAGTTTTCGGTCGATAAAAATCGGGACTAAACCTGCAGGACCCTACGCAGATATTGAATGATGTGTGTGAAGTTTCTAATTCGCACTGGGTTCTCTTGTGACCTATAGCCAGATCTTCTCAGTCCGAGGAGGGAGTAGGGGAAGGCTTATACTAGGCAGTCAGTAGAACGTATATTGGCCGAAAATGATGAAAATTAAAAATGTACTGTTGTTTTTAAGACCAAGCCTGCTTTCCAAAGAATACTTACGTTAGTTTTCATACATGTGTAAGTTAAATTAATACTGATTTTGTTGTGTTAATGGTAACTCTTGACTGCTTTGTTTGTTGAATTTACTTTAGATTAGAGTAACACGGGCTTTCGTAGCGAAAAGTAGGAGTAGGTACGCTTACGTTTCGGTACAGAAACCCGTGTTGCTTTAAGGATTTCACGGTTCTTAGGGAACTTTCTTGTTTAGGCTGGTAGCCCGACCTGATGCAGCTGTCAAATCTTACTGTCAAAGTGCCCTTGCCGGCCAACAAATGCGAATTGCGACGGCGAAACGGTCATTCACGTCTATTCTTTTACCGAATTTAAACGTTCTTTAGGTTTATGCAACCTATTATACATAGTTAATGATCGCGTGAAATAAATTTCATTCAATATGGAGGAGGAGCAGTTAATTTCGCGGCCGTATCAGGTCCAACTCGAAGAAATTGCGATTAAGAAGAATACCATCATTCATTTGCCAACAGGTTTGTACTGGTTGTTTCTTTATTTTCTGGGTGAACGTACGTAAATCTAATTCACTACGGTTCTTATACTACCCTTTCTGTATAAAATTACAGCCTTTGTGCTGTTTAGACTCTAGACGCTTAAATTATAAATAAACAAAAACACTTCCGCATAGTTTTTTTTTTGTTATTATTTACCCACAACATCGTGCAATAATCTAAAAATTATTCTGTCACTGATTTTGTCAAATATGTGTTATTTCTATTTAATCTATCATTTTATCATGTTATTTTCATGGAAATATCCCTTTGTTTTCGCCATCTTTCTGCCTTCTTGATTACATGAACAAGAATTGTTTCCTTTTACAGTTAATTCAAACTTGATTCTTACCCCCATTTAATGCTCAATTAGGTACTTATTTAATGTTAACTATTGCATCATCATTATTTGCTTAAATTAATTTCCCATCAAATTTGGGTTAAAAGCTTTCTGGTGCCAAATCAGAAATATATTGTTTTTTTATCTAATTGTTTTTTTTTCACAATCTTTAAATTATTATATTATAAGGTACCTTTCTATTGTATTCTGAAATATAAATTAACTGCGAAATAGGCACCTTATAAGAACATTGATTTCTAAATTACACTATTCAAAAATATATAAAAACAACCAACATGTTAGCAGTATATGATAGGTGGAAGTAAGCTGCCTCCTTTTCTAACCAACTTCAAAAAAGGAGAGATTATTAATTTACTTATATAAGTTTATTGAAGACCTGTTCTCATTGACATGTCTGGAGTGCTAACCAAAATGCTATGAGACAGTGATGTAATTCTTTTGTAGGCTCTTTATTGAACCAGGATTTGATTGTTTTAGGATCAGGCAAAACTTTCATTGCCATCAGACTGATCACTCGGTTCCGAGAAGCTCTGAAGAAGCCATGGGGCTCTGGAGGCAAGCGCACCTTCTTTCTGGTGAACACCGTCCCATTAGTGAACCAACAGGTACTGTATTTTACAAATGAATATGATTTTTATGAACAATTTGTTCATTGGCGTATCAAGGGTTATTTTCCAGGGGGGTGTGGCCTGGATTTTTGTGTGAAGATATCAGTATTATAGAATATCAAATCAGTAGTCCAACATCCTCGGGTGGGCACTAGACTATACTGGCATGGGCATGGCCCCCTCTATATACGCCTATGAGTTTGTTGCTTATCATTGTCAACATTTTCCGACTACCTATGAAACTGTTCTAGTGATGAAGTTATTTTTTAATAGTTCTATTACGGATGACACATGAAAAGGTTTTATGTATTACAGTTGTCTTTATAAGCCATGTACTTGTATATTTAACTGGGTGGGTAGTTAATAATATTTTATAAGATTTGGTACAACTATGTTCATAAACTGCCATACAGCTATTTGATTTGTTTCTACCTAATCTACACAGCACAAGTAATAAGAAATTGAATATGTAATTGTTTAGTTTTTATTTAATTGAAATTTAATTTTGGAGGTAGTTGCAACTTTGTGGCTAACTGCCACTTTTTAAAATTTAAAGTACCCATTCAAAGTGTTATTTTTACATTTTCTAGTAATAGTTCTAGTTTTAGAATTTACTTTTCTCCACCACAAAGTAAACACATGTAATCATTTAGACAAATTAAATTAAATCATCAGAGGTGGATAGCTACTACCATGGTGGGCTAGTGGTTTGATTGACCTATTGCCTTTCAAGCAGAGGATCGCGGGTTCAAGCTCAGGCTCACAACAAGTTTTTTTAAATTTGTGCGAAATTACGTTTGTAATTTACATGAGTGTTATGGTTACTGGCACTTGAAGGCAACGCATCGATGGTGATCTCTTACCATCAGGAGCCCCACTTGCTCGTTTGCCATCCAATCGAATAAAAAAATCGTGAGGAAACCTACATGCACCAGAAAAGAAATTTAATGGTCTGTGTAAAGGTCTCACTCAGCACTGGGCCCACAACGGAATTACAGCCCAAGCTCTTTCATGCTAAGGGGTGGCCCAGCCCTGCAGTGGGACATATATAGTCAGACATGATGATGATGATGATGATGATGATGATGATGATGATGATGATGAAGATGATTAGATAGGTACAGGAACTGTGTGGTAGAGATTTGTGCCCCAACTAGGGGAATCTATATGTCAGGTCATCTGGTCTCAGTCAGACTGTCAGACAACTGTAACTACAGTAACTGCCTAACATTACCTTCTAAAATAGGTAACTTACTTCTACTCCCAATATAAAAGGTTAATCATTCATATTCATATTCTCTATTTAATTTTTATCAGCCAGTAAATAATTACTATTTTGGCAATCTTTGGGTTAAAGGTTAAACTACCTGGGCGACCGAGCTTTGCTCGGGCTAAATCTCGATAATAAGTGTTTTCCCAGAGATAATACCAAGCTAGATCGATTTGTCATCCCCTTTTCCTCTTTTCCGATATCCCCGAAAAAAATATATATACAAGAATTGCTCCTTTAAAGGTATTAGATTTTAACCAGTTGCAATGTTCGTAAAACAAAGGAATGTTCTGTAGATAATATAACAACTTGAGAGACTCATACATAAACAACTGCTCCATCCTCCTACCGCCCGGAGTCCTTTCATCATCCCAGCCTACATACGTTCCACTGCTGGGCACAGGCCTCCTCTCAGATCAAGAGGGCTTGGGCCGTAGTTCCCACGCGGGCCCAGTGCGGATTGGGAACTTCACACGCACCATTAAATTGCTTCGCAGGTTTGTGCAGGTTTCCTCACGATGTTTTCCTTCACCGCAAAGCTCGTGGTAAATTTCAAATGTAATTCCGCACATGAATTTCGAAAAACTCAGAGGTGCGAGCCGGGATTTGAACCCACGACCCTCTGCTTGAGAGGCGGAGTCCTTTATAAACGACTTATTGTAATTTGAACATCAAACTCTATCATAAATGACAAAGTTTGATGTTCATAAATCAGAAATTTGACTTAGGCCGCAAGAGGATAAATAAAAAATAGGTGCATTATGTAAATATTCCTTCAGTTGACAAAACTGCATGTAAACTGCAGCTATACAGCTGTCGGCAGTTGCGGTTATGTGGGAATACAGTCAGTCTGAAACCTTAGATTTTGAAAAAAAAAAAAAACTGTTGTCTGAGATGATGATGGTGATGATGACTTTACAGGGTGTAACATTTAGAATGGTCAGTATGGGAAAGTTTTAAAATACAACAAGACTTACGAAGATCTGTTCTTAGGAACCATGGCATTAATTTTAGTACTTAACAAGAAAAATGAATGCATTCATACATAAAAAAAAAAACTTGTACTCAGTTTGAGAATCGAACCAGTTGTTTTGAAAAATAAAACTTTATTTGTACAATGGCTCGGAAGTCAGATAGCTAGATGGTTGACCAATAAATTGTCTTTTCAGAAAAAAGTTATAGAGAAACTCTGCCCTGTTGATGGTGTGGCGGGATACAGCAGTGAGGATAAAGTGGATTACTGGAATAAGAACAAGTGGGATGAGGAACTGTCCGCGAACCAGGTTTGGATTGGATGTTTTTTTTTATGCTTTTTTAATTTTATTTTTTACCCGACTGCCCAAAGGAGGGTTATGTTTTTCGAGTGTATGTATGTATTTACACATGTCCATGTCTTTGGTCCTCGCTGCGGCCTAAACGGCTCGACGGATTTTAACATATAAGGTATCATTAGATTCTTCGTAACTGTCGGAGTGGCATAGGGTATATATTTTCAATATGGCGTCTGCGAAAAAAAACATGGCGGAGGAATGAAAAAAATATTTTGTATTGTAACAATATGGGTATCAAATGAACGCTAATAATTGTCCCATTCTAAATATATAGGTAATAATCTAACATTTTCAACACACACAAATCACACAAACCCATCTATCACCATCACCACAGTAAACTGACACCACCGTACACCATGCTACCAGATGTTAGCCGTCTATGTCGGGTGTCTAACATCTGGTAGCATGGTGTACCGTTGTTGCTCTGAAGATGAACTCTGGTTGAGTTCGAAACGCGTCAGTGTAGTGTGGTGATGGTGATAGATGGGTTTGTGTGATTTGTGTGTGTTCTTACAGTGTGGAGGTGGAGGAACTGCTTGAACACGCATATTTTGCATAAACTTAGCTATAGCTATTGATTCAATAAATAATTTACAATAAAGTATTTACATGTATGCACACATACAAAGAGGGGAGGGGGCTAAAAATGGTCAAATAATGGTGTGACGCTATGGGATGGCCCCAAACGCTCATGTCCCACTATCTCCTCCTAGTATGCTTCAGCTCTGGTGCACGTCACATTGAACCCATTTTTTTGCCACCAATAATAAATTCTTTGAGAATAGAGATATATTGGGTGTAAAGTGCTCTGTAGCTCAGGCAGGCAGGAACAGGAACCCGCACACACTTGTCACCGGCAACGCGGTAGGCAACTTGGGGTGTACAGTGAGAGTAGGCAGCGCTAGTATTGCAGACGTCCAGCTATCTATATACCAAATGTCATTCAAATCCCTTTAGCCGTTTGTGTGAAGGAGTAACAAACAAAAAATCCCGTGGGAATCCCTAAAAAACCATCATGGTCTTCATTGACAACCATGCCGAATTTCATGACCCTAACTAAAACCAGCGTTTGAGGCTTCAAGATTGTATTCCGGTCTTGTGGGAAAATCGAGATAAAAAGTAGCCCTTTTTTATTCTGATGTACATAACATATCATGTAGCTATATTATTGTAAAGTTTCATTGAAATCCATTTAGTACTTTTTGCGTGAAAGAGTAACAAACATCCATACATACTCCGCGTTTATAATATTAGTGGGATGTGTTATACTATTCTAACTATTTGCTTGTCCGATTACATTAGTAGATTATTGTCGTGGCCTGGAAGTAGGCAATTGCTGGCTGAGTATGAGTATTGCTATTCCAGCCGAGACTAATATAAAGCTTTTCTCAAAAATGGTGAATAATTTTGAAATAGAATAAACTTTTTCTCAAAATATATTGTAAAATTTAATTTTATTCCAATATTTTTATTATGCTTTCCCGCCTTTTTTCATTAAAAAATAATCTGCAGGTGTATTTTTCCACCGAAAACACCACAAGCTATTTCAGACCCAATAGAAAAAGTCCGGAGTTCCAACAAAATATCTGATACCGGCCATTAGACTTGGCTGTATGTATACGACTTGTGCCAATATTGCCATGGCCTTTTTAACTTTAAAAAAATGTGACTGATTGCAGGCGCGCTAATTCATTATTGTCGAGCTAGCCGCCTGCAATCGTTTTAACTTTTTAATTTTTCGCTGACCATAAACTATGCACTTCACCTTCTGATATGTAAACAATAATGTCAACTTTTACGGTCATTTTTGAGAAAAATATTTAACTTGTCTAACTAAACATGAAGTATCAACGGAAGTGGTTAAGGACCTACTTTGTAAACTGCCGTTGTTTCGTCTGCTATAATGTTGTTATTGTAAAGCACGTACAAATCTAAATTAATTGGGTCTTGACTGTGTTAAACAAAGTCGCTCACAAATAAGCCCCAGCTACAACAACAATGTACAATGCCAGTTACAGTACTGTATAAATGTGTGTATACGTGTTTTGAGATATTTCTATTTATACCTATTTTAGTGAGTTGTTTATCAAACTATTAAAAGCTGTATCTTAGTACAGTCAGCAGTAGAACTAGATGAGCAGTTGTGGTGCTCAAAATAGTCTACACACTTTCTTATTACCTTGGCAATAGAGTCGTGTGTCAATCAGTTTTGAGAGCACCGTACTAACTGCTCATCTTCTTCTGCTGCTGATTGTACTTGTTTACTCGTGAACTGCCGATCACACCGTTCCGGCTGTAATGTACAGTCGAACAAACTGGATCATGTACCAGGGTGGAACCTCTGTGCTACTGATGTCATGTTCACATCCCATACTTTAGTCAAAGAAGTCATAGTGAATTATTAAAAGGTTCCACCCTGGTACATGACTCAGTTGGTTCGACTGTACCTACCTGCGCATTTGCGTAAAATTTTAGTAGCATTTTCCTCACTAAATTAGGGTCTCATGATAACTAGTTAAGTAGTTACTTAAGAATATTATTTATGTCTCAGTCAATACTATTATTTATGTGTACTTAAATTAATTATAACAACATCGAATTTACGTCATTAATCTCATTAGCGCTATCAAACCTTTTGAATTTTCCCTCAGGTCATCGTAATGACATGCCAGATTCTAAGTGACATGCTCACTCACCAATACATAGCCATAGAAGACATTAATCTGATTATATTTGACGAGTGCCACCATGCGGTGGACGATCACCCGATGAGACTAGTGATGAAGCACTTCGAACATTGCCCGACGAGCAAGCATCCTAGAGTACTTGGTAATTATTAGTACATTGTGTCTTAAGGGCGGTAAATGAGAAATTACCAACGAGAGTCTATTAGAAGCCCGAAGTCGAAGACTGAGGGCTTTAATGAGTCGATGTTCGTAATTCTAGTACCGCCCGTGCGACATACAATGTTTTTCATCACATTTGCGAGTAAATTTGTATATTTGTAAAAGAAAAATTAATATTTTTTCAAAAATTGCCGATACCGCTGACTGCGCTCTTGGCAGAGCCAGCTCCCCCCCACCCTCTGCAGCATGTGCATGGCGTGCGTGTGCAGCGCGCGCACGGAGCAACAGCACGCCATGCAGTAACAAACTCAGTTACCGACCTTGGGCTTCATGACAAGAAAAAGTACGGGCAATGACTCATTTACCGACCACGGGTTTCATGACAAGCACATTAAGGTCGAGGGTTTTATTTGGGGGGTTGCAACCAAGGTAGCCTGCATGTTACGACACTGTTTACGAGCAAGTGTGATGAAAAATTATCGTTAAAATTAAAGCCGTGTTTATTATTTCGCGCGGCAAAATATCAATACTGCCGCTTAGGCCGTAAACTGGCCTTATACTACGAAGTGCAAAATTCGAACTTCGTATCTTGCCGTCCCGCTGACGCTTAATTTAATACGAGTGAGGGGACGGTACGATACGAACTTCGATTTTTAAATTTCGTATTAGCCCCCCTGGGCGCCAGCACGCGTTGGCACTAGCGGTCGGATTTACTACCCTTCTACCCTTCTACTCTTTCTACCCTTCTACTCTTTCTACCCTTATCCTATACCGTTTGACAGACAGAAGTGGTGAAAACGATTGCGTCTTCAAGTGCTTTAGGAAATAGGGCGGATAGTTCGCGGCCTACAATTTTATTTCACTTATTCAATATGCATTCTCGTTCCATTCAAGGTTTGACAGCAACGCTGCTCAATTCAAATGTGGCGGTAACAAAAATCAAAGATTCTCTAAGAGAACTGGAGACCACATTCCATGCCACGATAGCAACAGTAAATGAACTAGGAGAAGTGTTAAAGTAAGTACTAGTATCTATGTACTTAGTTTTTTTATTAAGTACAAAAAACAAAGCCGTTTTAGAGACCCCCACACTAGCGTCTTTCGAGCGTCGTCTTCGTGCCAGCGTCCGCGCAGTGTTGACGCGACATCAACGCCGCGGCGACGCGACGCCAGCGGTGGCCGGCTGCCCCCCGTCACTAGCGCAACGTTTTTTTGCGAACAAGTACATTGATTCGCGCGACGCGACGCCAGCGCTGGGTAAGCCCGGCGTTCGGCAGCCGGCCAGCGTGGGCGTCGCGTCGCCGCGGCGTTGATGTCGCGTCGACACTGCGCGGACGCTGGCACGAAGACGATGCTCGAAAGACGCTTGTGTGGGGGTCTCTACACATGCTCACCTACTAATAATGTTCTTGTCTATTCTAGTTACTCTACCAATCCGAGAGAGTTAGTTGAGACTTATCATTTGCCGCGAGTTACGCCTGCGGCGGCCGAAGCCATAAAACATCTGCTAGCTTTGTGCAATTATGTTGTATCAGTGCAATTGCCTCAACTAAACTTGACTCAAGAAATCAAACTGAAACATTACCAGCAGGACATCACATCGGATCCTAAAAAGGTAGATATAGGAAATAAGTTTTTTTATTTACTCCTAAATATAGTAGGGAGAGTAGTTAGCGTGGCTTATATTGTTTTTTTCTTAATTTTTAGGGTTCCGTAGCCAAAATGGCAAAAACGGAACCCTTATAGTTTCGCCATGTCTGGGACTATCAATGCTAGAAAGCTGTCATTTTGCACGAATATATATGTAACCTATGCCGACAAAATGGTACAATAAAAAAATTAAAAACATTTTTTTAGAGTTCCTTCCATAGGCGTAAAGCGGGTGTTTTTTTTTTCTCATCCAATCTTGTAGTGTGGGGTATTGTTGGATAGGTCTTTTAAAACCATTAGGGGGTTGCTTGATTTGTTTGCAAAATATTCTACGAATACGAATACTAATACGAATACGAAATCCTTAGAAAAATATTACTTAACTTTTTCGTAATGGCTACGGAACCCTATTTCGGGCGTATCCGACACGCTCTTGGCCGTTTTATTGTTCTTATGGCCCAAAAGGTTAAAGGAGACTGGCCTATGCTTATTTGGGTAATCATTGTATGTATAAACATTACATGTTATAGTGCATGTTTTTTTATGGAGTCTAAAAACTGTACCAGTTTCACTTTCTTTTAATGTATTTTCAATTTATGATGAGATGATGACCTGATGGTCCCAAAAAAAGATCAGCGCCGTTCGCAAGACCGGCAGTTTACTGATTTGGGACTATTTCGTGACATGAGCGTTTATTTTTTATTTTTTTCAATAGACAGATAGATAGATAAATGTTTTCTTTCTTTGTAATATTTGGATGCATTTCGAATACTGAAAGCAGCTCTTACTGTTCTCGCTCATTTATTTTTCCTAGGAATCTATGTATTAACTAGCTTACCCCCGAGGCTTTGTCTGTCTTTGTACGAATTTAGGAAAATCCTTCCTTTGTGCACCTCTATGATCTTAAGAATAATCTGTAAAATTTCAAATCTTTAGCTACAGAGGTTTACGCTGTGCAGTGCATTATCTGTCAATCAGTCAGTCAGTCTCAGTATAGGTGAAAGATGGTTAACAGTAACAGTAAGTCTATTAAGTTTGTAAACACTGCAGTTATATAGAAAACAACAATACACAATTGTTTAAATTTCGATTAACCATATCAACAGTCGAGCATTGTTATCGCAGTACAGTAAAAACATTCAAATAGTTTTTAGGTCATTTCTTAAAATTTGTAACAACGCCAAATCATCATCATCATCATCCTAGCCTATATACGTCCCACTGCTGGGCACAGGCCTCCTCTCAGAACAAGAGGCCAAATCATACAAAATATAAAACAATTAGTGAGCTATTTGAACAAAAACGATTGCCAAGCAATAGGTTGAAAATTAATGGAATTAAAAATAAACAATGTATAACTTCACTTCTTAAATGTTTGTTTATTTTTAGGTGAAGCTTAAGTGATCGCATTGTCTTAAGAGAACGTGTCGGTAGTTCCGTTAACAGTGTAATAATAAATATTAGCAACGATCTTACACGTGTTACTTTTTATATTTTTTTTTTCAGGTGACTAAAGCAGTGAAAAACATGATTACGGCAACAATTCAGTACATTCAAGAGCTAGGAGTGTACGGAGGCGCCCTAAGTATAACTGCGTACGTCATCCTCTTGGAGCGACTCAAGAGAAAGGCACTGAGTAAAGAGCAAGAACTTCTTTACGAATTTGTGATTACTCATATAACGAAGTAAGTTATCTTATCATACCACTTGGATATTATTAAAAGTCGTAGTTTAATTAATATCCGGTAATTTTATTAATCTTCATGGGAATTCCCAAAAAGTACGTCGTGGTATCACGTACCCATCTACAACATATACACGTACATTCTTATACGTTACAAAGAATATTTTAGCGTGAAATAGTAACAATCATACATAGATACACAACTTTCGCATTAACAAAATTAGTAGAACTACATAAAAAGAATATAATATTATACGTTGTGCGTGTTTGAATGAAGAGGTACTATCGAGAATTACTAAATATGTTATTTAACAGGGCAAGGATGATCTTACTGCTTTCAATGAAAAATGAAACAGGATATGAAAAAATATTGAAACATTCCTCCGATCAGATTATAAAACTCCTAAATATACTCAAGGAATTCAATCCTGAGTTGAGTAATAAACCCGGAGGTAAGCTTCTTTCGTATTATATTTTTGAATAATGGCTTTTTTCAGTCAAACGTTATGTACAGTCGCCATCAGATATTTCCGAGCGGCCAAGGTGATCAAAAATATCGAAACATGAACTTTAATACCTTAGTAATAGAGTACTGCTTGCTATGTGTTGGTGTGCAATAAAGAGTTATTGTTTTGTATTGTATTGTTCATGCTCCGATATTTTTGACTACCTTGGCGCTCCGAAATATCTGATTGCGACTGTACATTGGGGAATTAGTTAGTCGGTACAAACGATTTTAGTTAGTTATTGACGTACCTATAGTCTTTTCGCTGACAGTTTATGAAATACATCTTAACTCGTCATTCAAATGTCACAAATAAAAACAACACACGAACACCCATTCGACATACTAGAAGCTGATTTCAGAATGAAATGGCAGAATGGCGGTCGCGTCTGTTGGCTCGACGGGCCACGATTTTGGCAAGAACTAATCCTTGTACACCGGAACTCAGTCCGCGCGCTGACAAGCGACGGCCGTCATAAAGTTTGCGATATAGTTAAGCCATGCTATGCCGAGACGATGTCATAATACTTGTCAGCTCTCGGCGAACAGACTACGCTTACGTTTTAAGTTGTTCGAAATTATGTTTCCTTTAATAATAAACTGCCAATTCTATAAACCCTGGTACAGTCACCAGCATTAATATCTGCCACAACTGAGCGTGCAAAAATATCTGACACGTCCTTCCGGCCCTAGAAATAGAGTCGTATCAGATATTTATGCACGCTTGTTGTGTCAGATATTGGTGTTGGTGACTGCACATGTATAAAACTACATAGGTATTATTGTTAGTGCAAGAACGCACTATGCGGTTTTAGCGTACCGTCCCTCTTCATAGTATAGCTTGAGAAAGAGACGGTGCGCTAAAACCGCGCGGCGAACCGCTTATTACATGCGTAGGCATCCTCCCGCGGCCCAAGTTATTTTTTTATTATGAACATGAAACTTTGTAGTTTATGAGAGAGTTCGATGTCAAATTACAATAAGTCCTAAACATAAAGAACACTGGGCCGTGGTTAATTAAAATAACTGTTGGATTAACCTATGTGTTTATTTCCAGTATTAAGAAGAATAAACCAATCCAATGAACCTCTGTCTGCAATTATCTTCACACAGCAAAGGTTCACGGCGAAGATCCTTTACAACATTTTGAAGGATGTAAAAGAAGCAAACCCGGAAGAGTTTAATTTTCTCAAACACGATTTTATTGTTGGCTTCAACATAGACCCGTTCAAATGTACCAGAGAACAATCTTATCTTAAGAAGGCTAGTCAAAAAGCTCTGCTCAAGTTCAGGAACAAGTAAGTTTCACTTACATTGACTGAATTACCTTATCTTATTTCTATACTTAATTTTATTTAGCATTAGAAAAAGGGCAAACAATCTTGAAGAGTCTTTTTATTGAAAAACGTTTTAAAAAAAATCAGTAAATGATCTGATGTAGATGATCATATGTCCTTAACTAATTGTTACATATTTGCTGTGACATATTTTGCAAAAGTGCCCAGTCGCTGCGCTAAGCATTGACATCCGATATAACTTCCGTTCCAAAAGTAACGGAACTGGAACCGAAACGGATGTTTAATATCAAACGGAAGTTCTGACTTAACGGAATCGTAGCTCCGTAACATCCCTGCGGTTCTACCTAACACTCCTCGCTTCGCTCGTCATCGTACCTAACGGAATCCTTCCTTAAATACATCATTTCACACTATCGAAAATTTTCTAATCACCTTTGTCAATGATGCCGATAAATGACACTTCTTGTTAAGAAGTTATATGAAAACAAAAAATATAAGTAAACAAATTTATGAATAATGACGTTATGAATTAGAATGATTAGGAGTTTCGATCGTTAGTATTAAAAAAAATATGAAGAGTGATCATTATGATGTAAAATGATATGAGAAAAAATTTCGGACTTCAAATAGTAGTATTTTAAAAGTTATGTGAAAAAATGCGCACCCATTCTTAGGAACTTAAAATTTGGTATTAAAATGGGTAGAAAAATAGCTCTTATAAGTAGCAACAACAAAAAAGTAGGGGGGGGTCTCTAAGCTCTAAATATGTAAGCAACCCTCGGTGTGCGAGTCCGATTAGCATTTGACCGGTTTTTATTATTCACACCATCATTTGTATTGCACCTACTTTATTTCAGAGAACTGAATTGTTTGATAGCAACGAGCGTCATTGAAGAAGGTGTTGATATTCCGCAGTGCTTGTTAGTGTTGCGATTTGATCCGCCGTTGGAATATCGCTCTTATATCCAGAGCAAAGGTAGATTTTACTTTTTCTTATCAATGTGTAAATATCACTCTTCACTCACTTAGCACACTCATTAACTCACTCTTTGTCGGTCCCCAACTGATTGCTCCTGTCATCCCCTCAAAGGTTGACAGTTTAAAGAAAGAAAGAAAGAAAGAAAGAAAATACATTTATTCACAACACAAGACACAACAATAGTATTAAGTACAAATAGACAACACGTAGGAAAGTATGTGTCATTGCGGTTGTGAATCGGACACTGGCTCAGCATAATGCTGAAGCGTTAATAATAAACACCCCAGCGCTGATTTTCAGCCAGCACCGTTGGTGACCCTCGGACCGCTACAAAGATATACTACACAGTTTTATTACTATACATAAGACTACATAAATAGATAATTTGTAAACAATGAAACATATTATTTATTTTATGGCTTTGAAAGACATTAACATTAGTACATAAACATAACATACATACATATCAGTAAAGTATACATTACCCGTGGTAAAATATCTTGATATAAGTAAACCGGTGGAAGCTCGATGTGGAGTAGAACCTTTTCACAATAAACTTCATAGTGGCTTCCTTGATGAAAACAATGATGGGTCAGTGAGACAAGGTTGTACTGCAGCATGTGCTTACAGCTTGTACAAATATGATATAATCATTAACTTTATAATACGCCTTAGATATTAATGTCTTCTTGACAATAGATCTGAATTTTGTATCCTTACATCCTTCCTTCCTGGATTATAATTTTTATATTGTTTGGTTTAGGACGGGCAAGAAACGCCGAATCCAGTTACGTTCTATTAGTTGATGCGGCTGAGCGTAACAAGTTTATGGGAAAATATCTTAGTTTCCAGAAAACTGAAAGCTATATACAAGAGGTAAATACACGTATTTCTCAAGTTCTACATCCTTCAGCTGGTCCTTTTTATTACTCATTTAACAAGAATATACCTACCTAATAAGATTTTGTTAAAAATTAAACTTTTTAATTGTAACTGCTTTGTCATTTAAATTACGTATACATGCCAAATATCAAATATCACTGAACGTAGAAATAGTTTATCTTGCTTTTGACCCGAACATACAAACATTGCTTCCATATATTTTATAACTAGGGCCCGAAATTTTGCGTGCGGCTATTGACAGATTGTAGGGAGAGAACACCGCTTTTTATCGATATTATCGATATTGAAATTTACAATGAAATAGACTTTGGAATACGAAATCGACAACTGTTAATTAAGTTGTACCTTTAATACATACTTGTAAATATATTTTTGCTTGGAATATGGTAAGGACTGAAGGAATACAAAATAATATTTTCTCTTTTATTTTACCAAAGGGTAGGCAAACAAGCTACCTAACGTTAAGTGGTATCAGAGGGATCTTTTCTCAAGTTATAAAATATAAAAGTATTCGTAATTATAGTGATTTCAATAAAGCAATTTAAACGGATTAAACTTTCTTTTCTAGCTGAAAATACGTATCAACGGAAAGTTAGAAATCTTATACAATGAAAACATCGATAAAAAACGGTGCTCTCTCCCTACTAATCTAATCTGTCAATAGCCGCACGCAAAATTCCGGGCCCTATTTATAACGCACAAAAAAAAACAATTTATACATCGTGATCAATCCAAATGGGTCAGTCAGTAGGTAGGGAGAAGTCAGAAATTATGAGAGAGCTAAATCTGTGTGTTGTCGATTTTAGATTTACTCATAATAAAAATGGCATAATTTTTTTTCTAAACTGCTAAAGTACACTAGTAAAAAAATGTTAGGTGCTTAATAAATATTTTGGCATACAAGTTTTTAAGTAGGTAGGTTACGCATTTTTGGTATTATATTATGTGCTATTTTTGTTACAGTTACTGGTAGGATCAACTGATTCTCGATTAGCACCATCGGAAACTACCATCCAAGCGAACCTATACGACGAAGACGAAATACCGCCCTACAACAATCCCTATGGGGGTAAGTTAATTTGTTTTAAGATGTTATTTTCTTGTCCTGTAAGTGTCTCTCAGCAAAAAACGATTGTTGCCATTTTACATTGAAAATGTGTCAGGTATGTGTAGTGTATAGTAGCGCTTTAATTTAATTTCTTATCTTTATTTTAGTCTAATTGTATTTAGATAAAACCAAGAGTTCACTATCGTTAGCCCGAATTTTATATGCCATAACTCTGCACACGCGCACACGACTCTGCCTACCCTATTTGGGAATACAGGCGTGATGTTTGTGTGTGTGATCTAATATAAATGAACTGATACATATACTTTTCTCAACCGCGACCTTATGATAGCTACGTTTATGCAAGAAATGTGTGTTCATGCAGTTCCTCCACCAACATACTATGCGAACACACACAAATCACACGAACCCATCGATTACCACCACCGCACTACACTGACGCGTTTCGAACTCAACCAGAGCTCATCTTCAAAGTAATACAACCGTTCACCATGCTAGTCCCAAGTTGTCAGTGTAGTGTGGTAGTGGTGATAGATGGCTTTGTGTGATTTGTTAGTGGAGGTGAAGTAATTGCGTAAACACACATTTCTTGCATAAACGTAGCTATCATAAGGTCGCGGGTGAGCAAAGTAATTGCTCATAATTCTTTCAGTTCATTGATATGGACCTCCGCAAAGTAACGTCTGATTCAATAAACTATCTAATATAAAGTTCTTCTCCTAGGTACTTTATCGGCAGTGTCAGCCATAAGCTTACTAAACCGCTACTGCTCATGCTTACCCGCCGATCAGTTCACGACTATAACACCGATGTGGATCAAGGAATCATTACCCGCGACAAATGAAAGCGCTAAAATAATCGTGACGATCATAATGCCTATCGCTTGCCCCGTCAAAGATCCTATAAAGGTAACATTTTTCTTTGAGACAGTTTTGTATCGAATAAAGTACAGTGTACGGATGTAGTGAATGTTTTGCCATTGTATTTTGTCGGAAAAGGTCGGATTTATCATGCTTTCTCATCTAGCTTACTGAAGTTTACTGAAGCTAAGTGAGACAGCATAAATAAGAACCAAGGAGCGGAATTTTCATAGCAAAAATTACATGTCAAGAGGGATTGACCATTGTGTTTTATCGACTGTCGATGTTTAATTGACAGTTAGCACGATATGTTTTAGGTAATGAAATTAGCCTTAGAATATTAGCCTTTGACCTGCAGTGGGATACTATAGGCTACCAAAAAAAATATAGACCTGTGTGTTTGTTACAATTTAAACATAAAAACCGAAACGGAAATGTTAAACATTGTAACTGACGATAGACTAACCTTCATTCAAAATAACAGAATCGAAATCTATATCTGTACTAATTTATTATATTTTCTTCATCTTGTCTGTAGTAACAAAGAATAGTCATTACTTTCTCTACATTGTCACCATTTAAACTAAGAGAAGTAAGAGAATAATTTTAAATTAAGAGAAGGATATTACTTTATCCATTTGTTAATCGTTTTTCTTTTAAGATTAACCATTTTGGTTAACACGGGAACCTAATAAAATAATACTTATGAAAACTCAAGCGACATCAAATGTCAAAAGTGGCTTATCAAGGAGGTCAAATGTTACAGAATAATGTTAAAAGTCGGTAACATGCCAAAAATCGATAACTGGAATAGTCGATAAAATTAACACAATGGTCAATCCCTCTTGACATTTGATTTTTGCTATGAGAATTCCGCTCCTTGATAAGAACTTATCCGACAAAATACTATGGAAAAACATTATTAATTAGATCTGTATAACATACTATGGACTATGGAATGGATAGTTCTGCTAGCGTTTCTACCGCTATCAGTTTCCTGACGCATACTAAATTGAAGAAATGAGAGACCGTAAGCAAGAAATTTTAATGAGTTGTAATGGTACCGCATGCGCACCATATCGTTTTATAAGATCCTTCTATTCTACGTGAGTCATTTCTACAGTATAAGTGTCAGGAAAATGATAGCGGTTGAAACGCTCGTAGAACTACCCGAATAAGAAATTGTTGTTCCTACGTGATGCGTGTCAATTGTTTAATTAAAGGTTAACTGTTTACCTATACCTTGTATAATGGAATGGGAAGTTCTTTTTCCCTATGTTGTGTCTACTTTGGAATTTGGGTTGTATCACTTCGTCAAAAAAGCAGCTGGTCTTAGTAGCAAGTGGTCTAAGAAGCAACTGGTCTAAGAAGCAGCTGGTCTAAGTACCAAGCGGTCTAAGAAGCAACTGGTCTAAAAAGTTACCCGAATGTCTAAAGGGTCTCAGTTCGTCCATTTCCTGGTTGGGCAACGTTAATTCTATTTCTACGTATGATCCATAGTTAACGGAGCGGAGCTCCTATTCCGCGTGGCTGAGGCGCTTCTTGACTCAACCCTAACCTAACTTATGTTTTTTGCTGTTTCCGACACGAAAAGCCTAGATCAGTTGCTTAGACCACTTGCTACTTAAACCAGCTGCTTTTTAGAATTTGATCATCTGTCAAAGAACTGGAATGTTTAAAGGGATAAGTTCGACTTTTTAACCTGTTTTGGGTACCTCATATTCTCTAGAATCACTAAATTCTACATAGATTACTTTTACGGTTGCGGTAAGTTGACGCTCACGTGTCATTTAATGTGACTTTCATTCAGTTTCACTTGGAACCTATTATTTCTAACTTTTTTTTTCAGAGCGAACCGTACGGCAACCTTAAAACAGCGAAGCGATCAGCCGCACTCAATGCTTGCATAGAGCTACACAAAAGCGGAGAGTTGGACCAGATAACACTACTACCGCGGCAATATGGGTATGTTGCGTACAATTAAACTAGTTTGCTAATGTCGTTCAGAGCTTGAAACAGAAGATCGGTTTTCTTTTCCTTTCTTATATGAATCTTCAGAAAAACGAATAAACCGCCCAAGAGCGTGTCGGACACGCCCTAGATAGGGTTCCGTAGCCATCATGAAAAAGTCAAGTAATATTTTCCGAAGGATTTCGTATTGTGTACGGAATCTTCCAAGTTTAGGTATATTTTATACCTTGGGCTGCTAAGACTACTAATAATTCTCAAGCAATCTTAGCCGTTATAATTTTCCTTGTAAATTTGATATATTTACTACCATTCTGAATTTTTCCACCCAACATTTTAGATTTTAGAGGGGGGTGGGGGGGACGCTCGATATTAATGAAAATTTGCACTTTAAAGTAGAATATTTCGCGAACAAGTCACTGAATCGAAATATCATCCTGGCAACCCCCCAATGGTTTCAAACTATACCCCACACTATAGGGTCAGTCGTGAAATATATATGCTGATAAAAAAAAAACATTTTATCTGTAAATCCACTTACATAAAACTATCTTTATTCTCTGTTTTGCACAGCAAAGTTGACTTTGAAATGCCAGACATTAAAGAATGTTTCCTAAACTGGCCTTGGGAGAATGAGAACGAAGACGAGGAAAACAACTTGCCAAAAGCAGGCACCAAGAAAAGGACGCGGAAACATCAAAAAGTAGTAAGTTACTACATAATATACACATACTCGGCCAAATAGAGGCCAGAGGTCGTATTGCCTAAGGGTCTCCCCACATCTATCGACGCGAATTGCCGATAGAAACAACTTTTATGTACACGCAATAGTAGCTAAAATAAAAAGGCATGGTTCGGCTCGGATCGGCTCGGCCGACGCCTGCCGTCGCGTCGACGTCTTTTTCGCTCTTATTGCGTAGACATAAAGCTTTTTTCTATCTATTGCCGATTCCGTGTCGATAGATGTGGGGAGACCCTAACGCGCTGACTTTCGCGATCGCATTCACCATCTCTTTCTACCCTCGTTCTGTGTAACAGAAATATGAGGTGAAAACAATCGTGATTCCAAGTATGTTAGACAACAAGGCCTCTGCTCACACTGGATGATGTCTGCGGTCCGATCCACAAATATAAAGGGTAAAGATAGTGAGCTGGTTGAACCTCTGAACATAGAACGCACACGCAAGAAATGGCTATTTTTGCACTGTATTTTGATATATTACGTTTTATGACTGTTTCTTTTAGTTGGTAAGTAAAGCACGACGATAAAAAGTAGCAAACTTTTTTAAAAGCACTAAAATATTTTGTATTTAATTATTTTAAAATACTAGAGCCTTCATTTAGTTTCTAGTCTTATCGTCGTACTCCGGTCTAATATCTTTTATGATTTATGAAGATTAATAAGTTGTAGGAAGTATTAGATATGACGAAAGGCGTAATTTCTTGAAACTACTGGTGCAGATTCTGTATCTTTAAAAACTCGTTAATTCACTCTGCAATGTATAAAGCGGATATTTATTCTTGAAGGTAAAGTTCAATGTATATTAGATCGTTCTATCAAAAACTAATATCCAGATAAAAACGATGCTTAGTGCAAGGAATTCGGCCAATAGGATATTCGAACAAAGTTTCATAAACTAAATCTTTTTCAGTTCCCGAAATACCTTATTGGAGGAAACGGCAATGGTATTCACTACCTGCATATAATCCATCTGACTATTAAGTTCGATAAGCCAGCGGAGTCTCGTGAGAAGGCTCTATACGACCTACTCCAAAGACCCGAGGGCTTCGGCTTTCTGACATCGGACGCGGTTCCTAAAATATGCGCCTTCCCGATGTACTTAACAGTGGGCGAAGTACAGATTAACGTGGAAATGAACTACGCGTGTATTCAACTGGATAATGCAATGTTGGAACTCATAAAACGGTAAGTGAGCGGGCTGTTTTTTAGAATTCTCAAGGGACACTTGTGGTTTCGCTATGTCCGTCCGTCTGTAGTTTTCCATGAGTATATTAATAGAAATAGAAATCATTTATTCGTGACAAAGTAACGTAGCATAACAAAAAGATATTAAAAATTAAGAAAGTTTTATGTCACAAAATGGTCCCGAATCAGCAAAAATTGCCGGTCTTGCGAACTGTTTTTCCTTTGGGACCATCTGTTTATCATACATTAAAATAAGAAACCAATTTCACTAAAGTGAAGACCGACACAGTATTCCGTTTAAAGAAAGAAGAAAACACTAAGCATTTATACTTAACAAATGAAGTTACCATGCAGGCATAGGCTATACTCCTTTACCTTTTTGTCTATAACCAGAAAAAAAAACGAAACAAGGAATAAACAACAAACGAACGCGGCTACGGCGTGCGTGGTTGCCAAGCCAATTTAACCTATCATACAATCACATACAATGTTTACAAGTCATGTTCTGATCTGATTACCTCGATTCATCACAATTCATAGATCAATCTGCCTAATAACCGTAAGTTATAGCTAACTATAGGTACAAATAAGTGATTAACCACACCTACGAAGTGGTAAATATTTCAGGTACATTCTCAAGGGACACTTGTGGTTTCGCTATGTCCGTCCGTCTGTAGTTTTCCATGAGTATATTAACCACACCTACGAAGTGGTAAATATTTCAGGTACAGTCGCGATCTTTAATTTGGATCTCACACGTCTCGGTTTGTGAAATAGTAAAGATAAGTTGGAACAAACAAAAACAACCTGCATACTCCCTATCGACAACTATTTATTTACTTCAAAGTTACTAATATCGTAAAATTAGTCTGGTTTTCCGGGTTCAAATGAAATATATTATATTGATAATGGCTGTAAATAATTATGATGATGCTTTTGATTTGTTTCCTAGATTCCACTTCTTCCTGTTCGACCAAGTGTTAGAAGTCGCGAAGAAGTTCCTCGCCTTCGATGGCACTCAGAACCGCATGTTTGTGGTCCCGGTGAAGGAAACAAGTGGCTACGATATTGACTGGGCAACGATGCAGCGATATCAGGAGGTCCCGCCTCTTGCCCCTCCTTCTTTTGAAGTAAGTTAACCTTGGAAGTTGCCTTGGAGTGATCTCTAAAGCCTTTTGCATGCCATGAACATAACTACTAAAGTACCCGGGACCACACGCGAGTAATAATCACTTCGACGTTTCAGTCACATTGCAGTGGCCGTGGTCTACTCATGACCATGACCACTGGTCTACTCGTGGCCACAGCCACTGCAGTGTGGTCTACTCGTGGCCACAGCCACTGCAGTGTGGTCTACTCTTGCCCACAGCCACTGCAGTGTGGCTGAAACGTCGGGGTAGTTATGACTCATCAAGGCGTGATAAGTCCCGGGTGTTGTAGTAACTAGTTATGAGTGAAAATCACGAGTTTAAAAATTTGCTTTACAGTCAGCAGCAAAGATATGAATACAGTCAAAGTGCCAAAAATTTGTATACAGGACTTTATTGCCTGAACATTAAGGTCGTGTATACGTATTTTTGGCACTTTAGCTATATTCATATCTTTGTTGCTGACTGTACTCGCACACCGTGATTGTTGAGCTACTCGCCACTATTCATAATTTACCCAAGTTATACATAGTCATCCCACTAATATTATAAAAGCGAAATTTTGTAAGTCTGTTTGTTTGTTTGTTACTTCATCACGTCTAAACGACTGAACCGATTTAGATGAAATACGGTGTACAGATAGTTTAAATCCCGGAGAAGGACATAGGATAGTTTTTATCTCTGAAAATTGCATAGTTCCCGCGGGATAGCGATAAACGAACATTGCGCGGACGGAGTCGCGGTTACCCGCCTTGCTTGTAATAAATAAAGAGTGGATGCTTGCTTATAATTTATATCCGCAGCGGCACAAAAAAATTTGCCGGCAGGGCCAGATTACATTATAATAATAATATAATATATAATACGCATGTCATATTTACCTTGCTTTCAGGAAAGAAAATCGCTGAATGTCACAAAAGAAGATTACCAATATGCCGTGGTGACTCCATGGTACAGAGGAAACATTTTGCCAAGTCGGTGAGTAAACAATTGTTTATTTTTATTTTTAAATTTTATGTAGGTTATATGGTGAATAATCTTTTGCCATCGTATTTTCTCGGAAAAGTTCGTATTTTTCAAGCTACTTCAATCAGCCTCAGTGCCCATCAAGACAGCGTAGAGAAATCGCATCGAGGGATTAATAATCGACATAAAGTAGTTAGGATTTTTATTCTAATTTTGTTTACACTACATTATATGTATATCATGAATCGTTACGGCGAAGAACACACGGAGCGGCGCGGTGCGCGGTCGAGCGGTTTGAAAAATTGTATCACGACGTAGGTAGGTGGCATCCCAGCCTATATACGTCCCACTGCTGGGCACAGGGCTCCTCTC
The DNA here is from genome assembly GCF_025370935.1 of Choristoneura fumiferana. Classification (NCBI taxonomy): domain Eukaryota; kingdom Metazoa; phylum Arthropoda; class Insecta; order Lepidoptera; family Tortricidae; genus Choristoneura; species Choristoneura fumiferana. Next base: position 9,013,354 of record NC_133487.1, on the reverse strand, counting down.
TGAACAAGAGGGCTTGGGCCATAGTTCCCACGCGGGCCCAGTGCGGATTGGGAACTTCACACGCACCATTGAATTGCATCGCAGGTATTGTGCAGGTTTCCTCACGATGTTTTCCTTCACACCGCAAAGCTCGTGGTAAATTTCAAATGTAATTCCGCACATGAATTTCGAAAAACACAGAGGTGCGAACCGGGGTTTGAACCCACGACCCTCTGCTTGAGAGGCGATAGGTCAAACCACTAGGCCACCACGGCTTTTTCAAGAAATGGATGAGCCAAATATTTTCGTCGTTTTGATCGTTTCGTGGCTGGTATAACAACGGTTTTAGCCGGTGTATTAACCAAATTGGCGCTATCGCCGTGGAGTTCATTTTGGAAAAAAACTCTTTTCAACTTACCGCTTTGTATCTGACTCCGCACCGCGCGGTTTCGCGGTGCAACCACCTCTCCGAGCGGTCTGTCTGAGCTTCGCTCCGTGTGTTCCTCGCCTAAATGTCCGTATCAGTATATAAGTTTTATTTATTTATCCGTTTGATTGTTTCTAGGTACATAGTATCGAATGTGCTGGAATACATGACGCCCCAGTCTAATTTCGACAGCGATTCCTACGAAACCTACGAGCAATACTACGCATCTAAATACCACTTGGATATAGTTGGCATGAAGGATCAGCCGCTGCTAGAGGTTTGTATACTGTTTCATGATTAATTTAGTAAAAAAACTGGCCAAGTGCGAGTTGGACTTGCGCTCCGAGGGTTCCGTACAAACTTTTAGGTATGTCAAAATAAATAAATACTAAGAGTGAACGACAATGGCTATTAAAGTCCAGTGTTAGCAAAGCTCTGCTGACTAAAAAATAGTTAATTTCAAAGAAATAATCTTAATTCATATATTAGTGTTAGTAAAATTCACGTGATATTAAACATTATCACCAAATTTCAAGCTCGTAGTTCAACGGGAAGTTAAAATATTATTTGAAACGAAATGTTGTAAAAAAACAGTTGTTGTTTCTTTTCCAAATTGGTGTGATATGTGGGATACATCTTGCCTCATCTACAATTTTTAACAGGTGAGATAAGGGTCAATCACAAGTCATCTTATGTAAAAAAAACGCGGCGAATACAAATTATGCCTGTATAGCGTCGTGCAGTCGTGCGTCGTCGTGTCAGCGGTAGCACGACAAATATGACACTGACAATAAATACTTTGATACGGAACCCTTTCCTATCCGAGGTCATATAATTTTGCGTATCGACTGCGCGCGGCAAACCATCGAAAATTGGCTCGCGCGGTAGCCGTTAACTATGGATACCGTACTGTCTCACGAGGCAACTCAAACAAAACAAGTTTGCCGGGTCGAACAATGCCCGCGCGGCGCCGCGCGAAGTCGAATCGCAGCTTAACAGTCTTTTTTTTTTCTAGGTCCGAAACATCAGCTCGCGAATGAACTGCCTTTTGCCCAGAGCTGCTACTATAAAAGCTTTGACAGACAAACAGAGAAAGCTTATATCTGCGTCTCAGGGGGATGATAGACCCAAGAATTTCGCTGAGATCTTCATACCGGAGTTTTGTATCAAATACGATTTCCCGGGCTGCCTTTGGTACAAAGCTACTATGCTCCCTAGTCTCATACACAGGTAATTTAGAATATTATTTCACATTTTTGTAGATATCGAGTTTGGGTTTGAGTTTAAAAGTTGGAACACCGTAACTAACAACATTACAACAACGGTGCCGTCAGCTGCATTAATATCTGCCACAGCGGAGCGTGCAAAAATATCTGACACGTCCTACCGGCACTAGAAATAGAGTCGTATCAGATATTCAAAGTCAAAGTATTTATTGTGTGTTACAGGTATTATGACTTATATATACGTTTCACTGTTTTTTATATCTCTGATATTTCTGCACGCTTTGTCGTGTCAAATATCGGTGCTGGTAACTGTACAAGTAAATGGAGTGGAAAACATTTAAAAAAATACCGACGTTCATTCGCCGAGAGTTAATAGATATATTCTGATAAAGTATTAGAATAGCGACTGTCGCTTAATTATAACAAAATGTTTGATGAGCGTCGTTTGTCACTGCGCGTACTGAGTTTCGTCGTTTTTGTCAACTGCGTGGCCAGACGGGCGAGCGGACGCGGCGACCATAACCTCCTGCGGCCCAAGTTAAATTTTTGTTTTATGACCATGATACTTTGTGTGGTGTCAGTACTTAATCACGAAAAACTTTTTCACGAACGACTTTATCACAAAAAAAATTTATCACGAATAGACTTTATCACGAAACGGGATAAATGTAACTTATTCCAGATGTCCAGCTACCTACATACTAAATTTCATGGCTCTACGTCTACGCCCAGCGGTTGTTATTTTAGGATTTATCCCTGGGTATCCCGTAGGAAAATCGGGTCAAAAAGTTATCTACGTATTATTCCAGACGTCCAACTATCTACATACCAAATTTCATGTATCTAAGCCTAGCGGTTGTTATTTCGAAATTTTATCCCTATCCCGTGGGAATATCGGGATAAAAAGTATCCTATGTTGTAATCCAGATTATAAACTAACTTTTTGCTTAATTTCATCCAAATCCGTCTAGCCGTTTCAGCGTGAAGAAGTAACAAACATTTTTCGTGATAAAGTCTATTCGCGATAAAGTCTATTCGTGGTATAGTTTTCGTGATAAAGTTTTTTCGTGATAAAGTTTTTCGTGATAAAGTCTATTCGTGATTAAGTTTTCGTGATAAAGTCATTTCGTGGTTAAGTCTTTTCGTGATATAGTCTGTTCGTGATTAAGTTTTCGTGATAAAGTCTTTAGTGGTAAAGTTTTCGTGAAAAAGTCTTTAGTGGTAAAGTCTATTCGTGATAAAGTTTTTCGTGATAAAGTTTTCGTAATAAAGTCGTTCGTGAAAAAGTTTTTCGTGAAATAATACTAGCGACCTTGTGAGAGAGTTCAATGTCAAATTACAATAAGTCCTATATACCTTTATATAGTTTTATATAAAAATATTATTGTTTTTTAGTTTTATATAAATTAAAAATTATTTAAAAAATATATAGAAAGTTTTTGTTTGTGGCTGTTGACACTTGATTACCTTGGTCTTGAGTTGGTATTAGACGAAGATTTTATTTTATGCACTAGAGCATAAAAAGTCATTTTATGTCGCCTAGATACAGCATAAACACGAACTTTACGACGAGGAGAAGTGAATAGTTTATTTTTTAATTTCAGAGTTCAGATGCTTTTGACTGCGTACGATCTCCGCGCTGAAATCGTGAAGTCGACGGGATATGGCCGGACGCATTTGTCTACAGGTATTTATTTTTATTTTTAGTAACCTCTAGGCTAAGCCACCTGTAGCCATCTTTTGTCACTACATTGACGAGTCCTTACGTGCTGCCACTTTGCGCATGCGCTCGAATAAAATTGACTTTTGCAGTTCATATGAACGGGCAAACAACTGTACCCCCAATCCAATAGTTTTAGAAAGAAAGAATAAATTTATTTACCGGAATTCGGCACAACAAAAAAAATAACAACTCAAAACAAAAATCGTGAGAGAGAAAAGAAACATTGTGCCGAAAGATTCTTGATGTCTAATTTGACAAAATCACGCGTCTTCGTGGATAGCACTAGGTATACTTGAAAGATCATAATTTACAAAATATTTTTCTCAAACATCCAAGAAAATGTCCTTATCTGTGATGATAGAAAGCGAAGTACGTCGTTGTGCACTTATTGGAAGATCCGTTCTAATTTCAAATCAGAGGAAAGTAATGGAATTTTATACAACATTTCTGGCCATGGCCACCAAAGAGATTGTCTTTTGTTTCAGTGGGTTTTTTTATTGACATACTGCCAATTAAGGAAGACATAGTTTGTAAATGTGTATTTACTTTTTAATTTCTTATTTGACTAAATTATTTAATAATTAGATTAATTTCAATATAATAAACAAAGATTAACATTTATTGTTAATAATTTATTAAAATAACCAATTACTAAGGTATCGTCAGTTTTAATAAATAAAATCATCTCAAGATTTGGTGGCAAAATCATTAGCCCGAACAGCTTACAAAAATATTGTTGAAAAAGAGTATTTCGGCGGAGATAGAAAAAAAAAAACCAAATACTTATATGGTTTATACTTAAAACGAGTGTTTTTTAATTAAAATTAGTGTTATTGTTTCCGATATGAGTTCATCATCATATGACATGGAATTATTTCCTTGGATTTATTTATGAAAAGTACTATACAAGCCTCGTTCGCGAACAGGAATTGATGGCCTCGTTAACACTCGGCCATCTATAACTAGCCGGCAATCCCCTATTTCGCGGTCTCTGCAGTAATGTACTATTTGGTCCAGGTGAAGAGTGGTTGCCGATTGAAGCTGACCCTCAGGTCGTCATGAAGTCGCTACTAACCCAGGTAGAAGAACCCTTGGCAGTCAACAGTATTGACAGGTAACAATTTTTATATTTCACCACTTTTATTGAGCTAGGATTAGCCTAAGCTAAGGACAGAAGGCAGATGATTTGAAAATTTCTGTTTCACAAATGTCGCATAAAGCTTGAAACGCACTGACAGCGGTGGCGTACCGCATAGAATACTGCGCCTCGCTTATTTCCGGATCGGTATTCTATGCGGACTCCTGTCAGTGCGTTTCAAGCTAGACAATATATGTAGCTGTAAGTGGTTGAATTGAACATTATCGTTAGAGCTGGTTCCCATTAGTAGGATGTCGGGCCCGGATTTTAATCGGATGTTTCAGTGGCAGAACAATTTTAAATGAAGCTGATTGCCCGACACCGATTTTCTATACAAATGAAACGACCAACATCCGACACGAAACGGATCCGACACCCGACAAGTGGGAACGGGCTCTTAGGCAACCCGGAGAATAAGAGGGCGGTGAGTTACGTATATCTTCAGTTGTAACGCCTCGGAGTTTTTGGGATTGAGTCGCTGGAAGGGCCAAGGTTGCTAGGCTAGTAAGGTGGGTTCTTGCTTTTTGAAAAGTTTTTTTACAGGTTCTTTGATAGCGTGCAGTCGGGAAATATCTGTTATAGACGTCTGGGAAAGGAGAACCCAGAATATGCTGGACTCACCGGCTAAAAAACTCCCCTTTATGTCCAACCTGCCTGGAGCTTACACCTTGCAATTAGGGTACACAAGCTTTGTCATACTTGTCATCGCTGACTTAAAAAAAAATGTTTCCTGGGATCATCATCCCTGCCTATATACGTCTCACTGCTGGGCACAGGCCTCCTCTCAGAATGAGAGATATTGGGCCGTAGTTCCCATGCGGCGGAGGGTTTCCTGGGTAAAACAAATATTATTCTATTTAGTCTGTAAGTTCGACTATCGGAAAATATTGTACACGTATTTTTTCTGCCAATTAAACAAAAAATGACGGAGTTATTATAGCCAGTTAAAGTTCTACACTTTTTTGCACGGTGTGACGTCACTCCCGAACTTTGACGCGCTTCATCTTTGTCGTATTTTATTTGATTGACAAAAGTAAAAATACATGTCTAATATTTTCTGATATCCTAACTAGCTAACGGACTAAACAGAATATATTTTTCACGACACTGCTCGAAAATATGGCCTAGAGAACCTAAATCCAGTACAAATAACTGCCTATATATGTATATTTAACAGCTGACTCATTTATAGCTCGTGAAACACGGCAACAATGTAATACATTACGGTAACAGGTCGTATCTATATATGTATTTCATAGTACGATACGACTTTTTAGAATATATTTCATAATTTTATTCCCGGCGTGCTGAAACGACAAATCAAAAGTAATCATCATCTGCTACATGTGAAATTAAATTGACCAATGAGAATGCGTCATTTATGACTTTTATGTGGTTTTTTTTCTTGAACGCATAATATGCACAAAGTGCTTTAATTTTTTTAAATATGAAAAAACGCCACAGCATTAACTTTATAAGCCTGCTGCACACTGCACTACACTGGCTGAACAGCCAAGCTGCTTAGTGCGCGAGTATTCATCCTCGTCATGCTCGTCGTGCTGCCAGAGGTTTGGACATGACGAGGGTGACGTTTTTATTTTTTAAATATGTGGTTTTGGGTGCTGGCCACTAAGAACGGACTCGTTAAAAAAAATAGGTATGTCATAAAAAAAACAGTGGGGAGGGGTGAACCTCTTTACCGGCCTGGATAATACCGACCCGATTATTCGTGTACACGCCCATACAAACTCGTATCAAACTGACATACTCGTACATGAGTTTCTATGGGCGTGTAAAAGAAAAAGCGGGTCGGTATTTCCATGTCGGTATTATCCTTTCCGGTAAAGAATGTCACAATGCGGGAGCTACGCAGTCTTTGGATTGTTATTGTTTGTTTTGTGATAAATGTTTTTTATTTCCTCGTAGTGGTCGTGAAAATCACAATGTTTAGTCTCGGTCAAAAGTGCAATAGATGAACTCGTATTATCGAAGGCCTCCCCTTCGAGTTGGCCTTCAAACTAATTCGTTCATCTGTTGCTTACTTTCCAGCCTCTACAACAATGGTTTTTTTTAACCACAAAACTACTACCCAATTATATTACATATTTTATTTTTTATAATAAAGTTTCCTTTGTGCACAGAATTAACAACCCGATAGACCGAGAAAACGCGCCCCGCCGGCCAATCGTGTCAATGAAAGATAGCCTTTATCAACTCCAACAAAAGAAAATAAACAAGGAATACCCCTGGGATGTAAGTATTCGCGACATGTGATTGTGCCTATTTCAAAGATTTAAATTATGCGTGCGTGTGTGTGTATCTTTGTGACTGTTTTGATGCTAAAATTAGTCATTTATTTTTGATATGTGCCGACTATCCGGCTTCTTAATGTGTATGTATTTTTCAATTAAATATTCATTTTCATGTATACGCAACGCAGCGGGGGAATAACATTACATAAAAACCTTAAGCTGTTCATTCTTGTAACATTTACTTACTGTTTTTCCTTGCCCATCACGAGAAATGATCATTTGGTTTGGCATTAGTTACACTTGACTTTACTGGAATCATTGTCTAATTGTTTAAAAAATCTATACACAAGACTTTCTTTACACAAAAAGCCCGCTTTTATAGGAACAAATCTAGAAATAATACGAAGTATGTAAATAAAACCAATAAACAAACGTCGGTTGCGACTTGCGCGCGAATCAGCTGGTTAACGAAGCGTCACGGAAATCCCCGAAACCGTGATCGGTTTGGCCGACTAGTCGGCCAATTAGTCGGCTTCTTTACAAGCGACTAATCGGCTAGTTGGATAGTCGGCCAGTCATAATCGGAACACATCTCTAATTTATTTAGTCATTTATTTTTATTTAGTAGTAGTTTAGTGGTAGTTGCTTTGTGTGAAATTTAGTATGCAGATGGCTGGAACTGTTATTATACAAAGACTAGTTTTTATTCCTGTATTCCCACAGTATTGGAATGTACGCATGTAAAATCCTGCAATCTCAGCCGATAATAGATAAATGCAATTTTGTATTGGTGTGATTCATGCAATTGTTGGAAATTGTCGTGGGGGTATAGTAAAATCCTGGTTTTTTATTTATTTAACTGTTAGACATGATGATTCCCGCGGTTTCGCTTACGGGAACCTACACGAACGCTAGTGCTGTCGTATATAATAGTCACCAAAGTCAATTAATTAATTTTTCATCACACTTGCTCGTCAACGATGTTATTTCATGCCTGTATACTAAAGGACGATGACCTCAATTGTTCCCGCGGGTATTATGGATTTACGTTTACGTATAGTTTTTCTTCTGAAGGGAGTTATGACTTTAGTTTTAATAACCTAACCATAAAAACTTCATTTTTAATACAAGCTTTTTTTGCTGACTGTACTTGCATTGTCACCCAAACTACATTTGCATACCCCGTTGAAGAGACGAACCTGGCTGGACTACCAGGATGTCACTACTAGATTATTGTATTGTCACGCGGTTTACATAAGTATTCCAAATTTCAAGTCAATCTGACTACTGGGAGTTCGTCAAATTTAACTTGCAAGATTTGATTACATACAGACAGACAGACAACGGGACAGGTGAAACTAAATAAAAGCTTGTAAAAAGTGAGTAGGTACGTAATTTCAGAATAAAGAGGTTTCAAGTCAGCCAACATTTTATTTACATCTTAAAAACTTAGCTATAACCCAATTTTACACCATAAAAATTTTCCACGCATCATGAAACTTCGTATTTTTTTTGTATCAAATTGTTTTGCAATAATTTTAGTAAATATTTTTTTAGCATGTTGGAATAATTAGCTTAGCATTATCTATGGTAGACGACTCGAAAAAAGCGACAATCAGGGGGGCTACTACGTAATTCGAAAATAGATGTTTTGCTGACGCAAATATTTACGACTGAGAGGGACGGTACGATACGAACTGCGATTTTTTTTTTTTTGTAGACCCCTGTATTGGCGGGTACCCATTATTTTATACAGGTGTTTTCTTAGCGCCTCTCTTTTGTGTTTAGACACAAAATATTTTCAATTTTTTGCATTTTTTTCCTCTCAATGTGATGATGAAGATCATTGTGTTTCACGGGCCGCTTCTTACGCCCCTTAATGCACAATGTACTATTGTTTATTATTATTATTTTATTTTATTTATTTAAATATTGAGAAAATTCTTACTGTAGACAGGAAGACAAATTTGTCGACAGGAGACTATCAATATAACTACTTACATATTTATCAAAAACGAGTCACCACATAATTTGTAACGACTCAAAGAATGTTAACTAATTTTTGTGTTAGCTAAATATCTGGTTCAATATCGGGAGCACATTGAATTAAATATACAACCGTCGATAATCTAAAACTGTTTTTAATATTTGATTTTACTTACGGATAGAGAAAGGCTTAATTTTGCCGACGCGCGTTTCCAAAGCGCGCTTTATTGAAACGTCCAATGTGTCCATGTGACGTACTCATGCAAGTTAATAAAATTATGTAACAATTCTTGTTCATATTCTTAGGATAAAATGGAGCCGATAGACATTGAGCGAAACATCTCTACGGCAACCCTGATGGATATAGAGTGTTACGATGAGTTTGTGTCGACGCCGATAGATGGCAGAAAAGATTTGAGCGTACTGCGGTCCCCTCCGCGCTCTTACACGGCTCCTCCTACGCAGACACTAACGGCCATCTTAGCTCCACCACTCAAGTAAGTATTAATAAATGGAGCCAATAGCGACTCATCTAGACGGCAACACTTATGGACATAGTTTATGTACTCGTATGATGTATACATATATGATGTAGAGATGGGCATGAGGGTACGTATACATCTCATTTTATTCTTCACAGATACAACGACAAAATAACTATGCTCTCCCTCAAACCCACTGGCCGCGGTCCGGAGCTACGCGACATTCTCGCCGCCATCACAACGATAAACTCGCACGACATATTCAACCTAGAACGGCCGGAGACGCTGGGGGATTCCTTCCTGAAGTTCGCTGCAAGTCTGTACTTGTACCACAAGTTCCCGCAACTGAATGAAGGACAGCTAACCAATATAAAAGGACGATTGATTGGTAACAAGTAAGTGCCTTTTTTTAATCTTTGTGTACTGAACTTGCCTCCATTTATTAAGTGCCTGCGTCCAAGTGGACGCAATTTGGCGATTTTTCAGCCCCTCCCTCTCCTCTTGGTGAGATGTCGTAAGATTTTGCTCGACCCCGTCCCCTAATCTCACTTGAAATTTTTCAAAAATCATTTCTTTTTTCAAAAAACAAATTTTAGCGAAGAAACATTTTTTACTCAATTTAACTCAGTTTTCTCACAATATTACACTGTTGCGAAAAAAAACTGGTACGTGATATTTGCCGAGACCTAAAACTAATAATGACTGATCGATTCTAAAACACACTCTTATAAAGTTCATTCATAAATAAGTTTTTGTTAAAAAAAATATTGTAATCCAACTTACATAATGACTTGAGTATACATTACACAATATGTATACTAAATTTCAAGTCTCATATTATGTCATTTTTTTGAAATTTAGTATACAGTACCTGGGCGACCAAGCTTTGCTCGGGCTAAAACTCGATAATAAGCGTTTTCCCAGAAATAAAACCAAAATAGATCGATTTATCATCCCCGAAAACCCCCACATACCAAAGTATTACATGTTATGTATACTTTAAAGGTATTACATGTTATGTATACTAAAATCCAAGTCAATCCGACCGCTGGAAATGGATCAAAATTAACTTGCAAGATTTGAACCAAAAAAAGACCAACAACAACAAACAGGGCAAGAATAAAAGCTAGTAAAAATATACATGATTCGGTGTGTTCTTTCACAGGAACCTATACTACGCGGGGGAGAAGATGCAACTAGGTGGCCGAATGAAGGTGGAACAGTTGGCACCGAGGAAAGACTTCCTCGTGCCCGGCTTCTTCGCTCCCACGATGGTGCAGAATTTCATGGAGACCCATTGCGTGAGTTTTTTTTTATTACTAGTTTACTCTCGAATTATTTGCATTAGTTCATTTGGCAGTACAAAAATAATTAAAAAATATAAATAAATAAATATCATGGGACAATTTACACTAATTGACGTAGTCAGAAACTAACCAAAGCTTGTGCAATGGGTACTAGGCAACCAATTTTATCTTAAAAGGTAAATTATTGGTATGAAAAGAAAGGAACTAAAGTAACTACCGCGAATAATCCTTACTCACCAGGGCCATAATGTAATGGAGTGGGATCAGCGACTCCTGGCAGTAGCAATACAAAGCAAACTTCTTTCTGGCAAATCCAAATTTAAATGCGACAAATGTAAACCTAGGTGATTCACATTCACACGAATATCGAAATGCTTACAAAGAAAAGGACAAAATAACAGAAGAAGACCTCCAGGTCTTCCAACCCATTCCTCGATCATTCATCAATGTTGATGATGAAAATGATAGTGTCGAATCATTAGGCTTTGAATTGATGAGTCAGGTTTTGACTATGGCTCAGATCATTCTCGATGGATTAGATGTAGAGTCACAAAACAGATAGGTTCAGAAATCAATCTACATACAAAGTGCGCTCGAGCTACGCACATATAGACACTGCTCACGGACACGATATCTCGGACAGGTTGAGACCATTGCGAGCGAGCGCGAGTGCCATCCGCTTGAGACACACGTCTGTGAACTTTTTTGTGCAATAATGGAGAATGCGAATTTATTACACTTTGAAATATAATAATCGTGCATTTCACCAATGTCGTGTGACAAATTTGTAATATAACAATGACTAACATTAAAATATTTTAGTTATTATTAATATATATTTCCATTCTTCCCGTTTCATTCTCAACAATAAATCCAACAACTAGATACGAATGCCACTACCACAAGTTTTTTGTGCATAAGCCATAGCTGAAAACCCTAGAGCTACCGCCGAGCGTAGGTATGAAAAGTGAAGTGTATACATGAGATTGACTTCTGAACCTATCTGTTTTGTGTGCTATTAGATGATATATCTCTTTTCATTTATTTCCTACATTTTCGTTTCATTTGTTTTTACAAATGTTCGCGCGCATGGTCTTTAATATATATTTTATTAATTTGCTACTTTTTCATGCTGCTACGACTCGTTGGTTAGACTAGTATTCCGTAAGGAAGCTAATGAAATGGTCAAGTAAAATATTAATGCAGGTACCTATTTGTTGTACAGATAACTAATTTGAAGTAAATGAAATCATTTTATATCAAAAGTAATTTATTTCTTGTTAAATCATAATACTAAATATTCATTACACAACACATGATTCTGAATTAAGTATTTCCCTCAGTCTTGTTCCCTTTAAAATTATCACAAACTCTACTAGGAGATTATGCCTACACTAATGTCAAACACTCATTACCCGTGGTGCCATGTCATCATTACGCTAAGGACAGACGCGTGCGGTGTATTATTATCGATAATATTTTATCGATTCCTAAAATAACGAAAAATGATGTGCACCAGCGCATTTATGTACTTTGTCTATTGCTCCGCGGGCTACAAGTTTTCGACAGTAGCATAGTTGAAATTTTGTTATAAAAAATTCAGTCTGTTTTTATTTTAACAATTATCACCGACAAAGTATTCCTCACAAACCCCACCTTTGGGAACTGGCCACCTTAAACGAGGCAATGAACTATTACAATTAAACTTCCTACACAATGCTTTAAAAAAACCGCAGTAATTACAGTCTTAGCCATTAGGCTTTTGTCTACAGCCGATTGCTCGAGAAAACCTAATAATACCTAACCTACTTTTCATCTTCTGCTATGCACATAATAAATGCATGAAGTACTCGAAATATAAATTACTAAATATAAAATGCCTAAATTGACAGTAATCCAGTACGCAAATGTGATAGAAAATCGCTTGTTTTAAGAGATCTCTTACAAAATGAAACTAGCAACATTGTGAGCGACTGCGAAATATTGGCAGGTGAAATTAAATTTAACTAGAGTTTAACTTATGTTTAAAACCGAGCCCGCAGTAAACCAATGCGTTATTTAGAAATTGTCTCTAGAACCGAAAATGTTTTATTCATCGATAATGCACTCCATGCCCGGCTTTAACCACCGCTTTGTTATTTTTATTAAAAAAATATGTTTTTAAACTTGTAAGCTGCGCAATTTTTCGCCAAATCGCTCATGACTAATATGACTAAATTTTATCATAATTATTTACTTGTTTCCGCGTGAAACAATCTGAATGCGACAGCGGACTCCCATATATCATCAGCGAATACTTCAGGAGTTTGTAGAGCTGCGAAGTGTCCCCCGAAGTCCAGTGTAGTCGACCGTACCAGATTCGGGAACTTGTCCCTTATAATCCAATCGGGTTGGTACACTACTTCGTGCAGGAACTTGATGGCTGCCATTGGCACCTTTGAGGGTATTCTGTGAAAGTTTTTGAACATGGGTTACTACTTAGGAGTTCTTTTGATTCTGTGATGTATTTTTGATTCATCTATAATGTTTTTTCCTACATTGTTTTACACCTATTTTTGCTGCTGATGCCAGTGTGTCCTTTATTGTTCCGTGTTAAGGAACACGGACAGACAAGGGTCTGCATTCTACATCATAAGGGAAATAGTGAAGGGAAAGGGATTTAGCCTGGGCGTTGATGTTGATGAGTACTCTTTGTATTTACTTGTTTTTTTATATGTATCTTTATAGGTCATCTGATCTGATTGTGTAGACATACCTAACTTTCAGGACATGCCTATTTTACTTACGAAGTATAAAATAAAGAGGTGTTTCTAAAGATCAATGATAAATTCTCGTACTTGTGCATAACGACGATTTCCGGCCACTTCAAACTGTAGCCTTCGGCATATATTCTCATGGATGTGACGATGCAGTTATTGACCCATGTAATAGTGATCGTGTCAAGTACGTCATCCAGATCCAAGTTCTCCAAGCCGCCGTGAGGCGTGTCTAGTTGCTCCTTATGACTACACATAGCCATCTTCTCCATTATGTAGGCGGCCAGTCCCGATGGCGAGTCCGTTAATGGTACGCCTAAAAAAAAAGTTACTGTTAGTTTCAGCCTTGTTTATATAAAATAATCTTGCGGTTAAAAATATTGCTACTACGAGCTTTTTTTGCTGACTGTACTTTTTGTTAACTGTTCGTGTTTGTTACACCAAATTTCGAGTCAATTTGATCACTAGAAATGGGTCAAACTTTTATGAAACTGAATAAATGTTTGTAATGAAACAAAAAAAGAATCAAAGTGTGAACTTTTGTTCACATGGGGCAGCTACTGCCTACTTGCATTTAATATATTATTATCTACATCCATATCATAAACTAAATTAAATGTGGCCGATATAGCTTTCAGGGAGGTATTTGGCTACAATTTATTTTTAAATGACTGGTTTAAGGGTCCTCAATTTTTATATTCGGATGAACGCTATTGGCCAATAATCTTATAGGAGGTATTTTCTGGGTATGTAAATACAATCGGCGTCAGCCATCTAGGAAGACATGATGTTAATCTGAAATGTAATACGCGTATACCGAGCGGTAAAAAAGCTGGTCCTCAAATGTATGCACTAATAAGTAATTCTGTACGTAGAGTTGGCCAAATTGTATGCCGCTGAGTGTATTATTTTAAAACTTTGGCTTACCGATGGTATCGGGTTTCGTGGCCTGCATGTGGAAGTATCCGCTCTCCCTGATCATATATAGAAACTGTTTCTTCAAAGGGTACATTCTCTCTGTATATTTCGGTTCCGTGAAAGTAGGGAACAGTGATCCAAGTAAAAATTTAATGTTACTCAACGACATTGCGGATATCGGCATGTTAGAGTGGAAGCTGTAAACAAATGTTTATATTTAGGTAAATTTTATCTTGTTTGTATAGTTTTTTTTTTGTTGCAAACACTTGTGTCAGCACAGGAGATATTATACAAATGATTTGAAATTAAACCGAAATATTCCGGTTACGGGAGATTATTGGGTTAGTTTGAACAGAGACATTTGGAAATGTTTTACCATCAAAGTCACACCTTTGACATTGTACATTTTGAACATCGAGCAATGCACGGATACATTGGTCATTTACAATAAAAAAATCCTGAAACACATTCATGTCAGAGACACATCGCTTTAGTTGGATATTGTCACGACTCAACGCTTTAGAAGTGTTTCTTTTTACGGCTCCCTCTTTGTTTATTGTGGTACTATCTAACTACAGCAACAACAAAGTATTCAGTCACTGACAACCTAACCCAACCACTTAACAATATTCCGAATAAATTCCATACCATATTGTACTACTCTTACCCTAATACTTCTTCCGGAAACATAGTAGCTATGTGGGAAGCACATTGTGAACCCCAGTCGCCAGCTTGAATGTAATATTTGTCGAATCCAAGCCGCTTCATTAGATTTCTCATTACTATACCTATCTTTACTGGATTTAAACCAGGCTTGTTCGTACCCTAGAACAAAAACAAGAAAAGTAACTATTAATTTCATTAGGATAACATAACGTCTATAAGCTAAAATTTAAAAAACTAAAACAAGTAAACAAAAGCAACGAACTAGCTAGTATCTTTTTTTATTTATTCGACTGGATGGCAAACGAGCATGTGGGTCTCCTGATGGTAAGAGATCACCACCGCCCATAAACATCTGCAACACCAGGGGTATTGCAGATGCGTTGCCAACCTAGAGGCCTAATTTGGGATACCTCAAGTGCCAGTAATTGCACTGGCTGTCTTACTTTCCACGCCGAAACACAACAGTGCAAGCACTGCTGCTTCACGGCAGGATTAGCGAGCAAGATGGTGGTAGCAATCCGGGCGGACCTTGCACAAGGTCCTACCACCTGCACAGTTTGGCCCTTAAGGCTGCGTTTCAACCAGAGATGTGCGAGGAATATGTTATCAATGAACGTCATGAACCAATCGCATCATTTACCTCGCCTCGCTCCGCTCAGCTGAGGGGCTACTACGAGATTCGAAAATCGAAGTTCGTATCGTACCGTCCCGCTAACGCTAATTAATATTTTAGTACGAGAGTGAGAGGGATGGTACGATACATACTTCGGTTTTCGAATTTCGTAGTATTTCCACCGGAGCGGTGCTTTGCGAGGATAGCTAAATGAAAGATGACATTTATTTTATTTAAGCGTTTCTACTTATATTGGTTCATGAGAAACACATTCCTCGCGATCCTCGCACATCTCTGGTGGAAATGCAGCCTAAGGCGACTCAGTCTCAATAAAAAAACAGCCAGTACGTGTTGACTCTCACATGTTGTAGTACAAATAGTGTAAAAATATGAACAAGTCTAACGCTTCAAAAATTGTAGGTACTACCTCTGATTCTTATTCTGACGGATTAAGGCCGTGGTATAACATAACTTTGAGTGTTGTCTATACTTACTAAATATTAATAAATACGCAATTAACTCTGACTGTCTGCTTGTTACGAATTTTATATGGAGATTTGACTCTGGGAAGGTATAGGATAGTTTTTATCCCGGAGAATTGCACAACTTTGCAGTTGCAGAATTCTTCGCAGATAAAGTCTCTGGCAACAGCCCTAAATTAAAGCGTTACTGTCAATTGAACTACATTTTAACTTGCTCCTCTGCTGTTCCGTTTTGTGGTAGCGGTGAAGCGAGGTAAGAAGTTTGTAGTTCAATGCTATAAATTTTTCCACTCTTTCCAGTACCTCGTGCAAATTCGTCTTACACATTATACCTATAGATCACATTCGAATATAAAAGCTTGTAACTTTTTTTATCTAATTTAATATTTGAAAAAAAAAAAACTTCTTTTGACTTTGATCATAAAATCCTACCTAATTAGTCTAAGATAGTCTCAATTTAAAAACGTAGATGTTTGTTAGTCATTGCTTCACGAATAGGTGGATTTTTATTACTCCAACAAAAAAAGGAGAAAAAGGATGAAAGTGGAACTAAATATTTCCATATTTTCTTTACCATATTTAAGCATTTCACAACAAAAATGAGTTACTAACATAAAAATTGGACGTTTTAAACTTTCGTGTTTTTCACTCATAGTCTCGTGTGTTTTAGCGTGACAAGTCCCGTTTGTAGTATTTTGACTATAAAAAGTGGAGTCTTCATTTAGTGTAAACTCTTTCATTTAGCGCGGGCAACAGCTAGTATCTTATAAATGTGAAGTCCTCAAACTCACCTCAGAAAAACCGAATCCAGGCAAATCAGCAGCGATGACTTCAAATACGAAAGCATATCCATCTCTAGGCGTTGTTAGCATCGGGATAACTTTGTCAAACTCCTTTGACGAGCTCGGCCATCCGTGCAACATGAGCAGAGGCAAAACCTTCAGATCGTTCACTTCGGGTTTCACTCTTATAAAATGTAGGTCCAACCCCTGTACCCTAGTCTTGTAATGAGGGAACTTGTTTAGAAGTGCCGCCCGCTGTTTGAAGTCGTAGTTTTCAGACCAGTAAGTCAATACTTTTTCTAGGTAAAAAGTATTCATACCGTACTCTGATTGGATGCCTTCTAATGGAGGTGTGAGGGGACGTCTATTCTTGATCCTTTGCTTGAGGTCTGCGATCGTCTGCAAGTTTAAGTTCAGTGACAGTCTGCCGTTCTAATAGGGCCATTGGGATAATCACTAGTCATCATCATCCTAGTCTATATACGTCCCACTGCTGGGCCCAGGCCTCCTCTCAGAATGAGAGGGCTTGGGCCGTATTTCCCACGTGGGTGCGGTGCGGATTGATAACTTCACGCACACACCATTGAAAAGGTTTCCTCACTATGTTTATCTTCGTTCGTTAAGCCAATGTTAAATTTCAAATGTAATTTCGCACATGAATTTCGAAAAACTCAGTGCGAGCCCGGGTATTCCAATTCCATAAGTATTCCAAATTTAAAGTCAATCTGACTACTGGAAGTTCGCCAAATTTAACTTGCAAGATTTTATTACAGACACCACGGGACAGGTGAAACTAAATAAAAGCTTGTAAAAAAAGTGCATCAAATTCAAATTCAAATATTTTTATTTGCATCGGAGAAAATATATACTTCTTCAATGTTCGTTTTTCGCCTGCCGTACAAACAGAATAAGTTTATCTTCTATCTTTACCTTTGAAAACGGTATAATCTCCTAACGTCCAAGTCAAATTTTTGATATATGAACATCAAACTTTATGTCATTTATGATAGAGTTTAAGTTCAAATTACAATAAGTCCTTTATAAAGGACTCTGGGCGTTAGGAGAATAATGGCTGACTAACGGACAGAAAACGCATCACCTACTAAAGCACTGGCACTGTATAATGGAAATGTGTCAGACATAAACATTCAGTAGGTATTATAACTACATGTGCAATAAGAATAGATTTTTACAAATTTTCACAATATGGGGAAGTAGACGGGGGTTGAAGTTGAAGTTGCGTGGATAAGCTATAATTCTTTCGAATAATATTCTTCTTTAGAATTCTTTAGAATATATATATACATAACTGCCAGATCTAACGGTTTACGCGAGCGAAGTAAGGAATAAATCTGAGGGGTTTATTCATATTTCATGTACCGTAGGTTAGGTACTTTGATTGACGAAATTTTTTAACTGCTATAATTTTCTTAAAACTTTTATGGCGTGCCACAGTTATGTGTCATGACCTCATGACTACCGAACAACGGGAAACCGATACCTAGTGTCTTTTTCAGCGTCGACATTTGCGGAATCATCGGTATCGATGATATCGATACTATTATCGATGGAGCTATATCAAAAAAAAGATTGTTATATCGATTTCCTTATCACACTTATCTTCAAATACCTACTTGCACAAAATTACCTACAAAGTTGCAATTTCCAGCACGGGATTTTGAGAATATAACTTTAAAGATTGAAATGCGATATTGTACAGTCAACGTCATAAATAACTGATCATTTTTGTACCTTATCGCTTTCAGTCGTTACACAATTTTGTATGGGTTTTCAAACATGACGTTAAAGTGACAAGATACAAAAGTGATCACTTATTCATGACGTTGACTGTGCCTACATATGCCCGTATGTACCATCATCAGCCAAATAAGAGGTCTATCCATTTTTAAACAAGTTCCTATCAAATTTTGATATTAACTCATTTATTTCATTATTTCTTCTTTTATGCAATCAGTTATTTTTGTAGCTGTGTGTGTAATCATTTACTTCAACTCTTGTAGCACTACCTGCCTATAGGTATACCTACATTAATACACTAAGTTAGATTCATATTCAGAAATCTTCCATGAATTGTTCAAAT
This sequence comes from Choristoneura fumiferana, assembly GCF_025370935.1. Taxonomy (NCBI): domain Eukaryota; kingdom Metazoa; phylum Arthropoda; class Insecta; order Lepidoptera; family Tortricidae; genus Choristoneura; species Choristoneura fumiferana. Next base: position 8,994,516 of record NC_133487.1, on the reverse strand, counting down.
GTTTGTTTATGTCTGGTACCAATTTATTTACCGAAGATAGATAGGTGCTAATTACAGTTATAAGTACGAAGGCAGTATAATATTCACCTACCGTATCGTTGAAATCAATCTTAAACGTTCTTATGGTAGTATCTTGTTTGGTATCCTTTGGTCCTTTGCCCCACCATTCCTCATAGTCGAATTTTGGCATATCAGGCACTTTGTGGAGATTGTATGTTATTAGTGCACCGTAACCTATTGCTATTAGGGCCACCGCCCACGATATGTATTTAAACATCTGGAAATGCAAAACGTAGTTAGAAAAATATCTTTGTTGTGTACATTACAGGTACGCTAAACTGGCCGTGAATTATAATAGCCAAATGTGTTTATTTCACGCTAAAGAGACGTGAAATTACAGTTTACCTACATGTGCGAAATATAAAAAAACCTGCAAAAATATATGTAATCAAATCTGATTTACTGTCATAGTTCTATAGCAGTCGACTGCTGGACATGGGTCTCCCTTTAAACGCGCGATTTTACCATGTCTTCAGCCCATCTCATCCAGCTTTCCGCAGCTACCTTTAGCAAATCTTCACTCAACCCAGCTGGAGGACGTGCTGACTAAGCTTGCCGATTAAAATTAGTAACTAGTTTGTGTTCAAGATGAGAAACTAGTCCAATTTTCTGCTACCCCCTGAATAATTAAAATAACAAAATTTGGCTACCCCCTGAATTATTAAAATAACAAAATTTGTGCTATCTTTTACCATAAACATGTAATTTTTATATAAAATTTAATTTAAATTATTATTTTAAGATCTTGAATAGTTATTTTTTACTAATCATAAATTGATATCACGTATTTGTAAGCACTCTAAAAATGGCACGAAACTAACCTTTACCACCGGTTATTTACATAAAACAGTATGCACTAATTATCAAATATTTTTTTACGAGATACACTCCGCGACAATATTAGCGTCCTTCCTTGGCTCTCAACACGTGCGCGCGCGAACCCGGCGCTCGCCAAAATCAAACTCCGCGAGTTCGTCGTAACACTTTATTTGGCCTCGACCTTAACTTGTAATCTACCGACTTACTACTAGTTTATTAAAACGCCTACTTAAGATTCGATTTGAAGGTCAGTTTGTACAATTTTATTACTGTCGTAAGTAGACTGAGATTAACTGTACTACAGCTTCATGGGATAGTATTTGTATCTTCGTATGTACTCACGTTGCTTCCGTGAGTCCTTCTGGTTAAATCTATGTTATTTTTTTATACTTTTACAAGTTTGTATGTTTACGAGTATTATGATCTATACTACAACTTTACTATCTATCCTCTACTATACTACACGATTACTTGTTTAATATACATTTTTTTTACTTGCTGGACATTGGGCAATAGCCTCCCTTTTTCTCTTACTATAATTATTAGATAAATATAATAAAGAAGTAAACTTTGTTTATTTGGTGAGCCGATTAAAAAAAACTAATTGAAAGCTATAAGTAACTAGAAGTTTGAAAGTTTGCACAAGTCTTACTTTTAATTTGTAGGCGAGCAGAGTACCCACTAAGAATGGGTTCTCCGAAATTCCCATAGGATAGGAAATAATCTACACAGGCGATACCGCGGTCGTAAGCTAGTATAAAATAGTTTAAAAATTGATCCCACGACGCTCGTTATTTTTTCTTTGTAGGTAATAAGAATCTTAGTAAATCTTTTGCTGTGAAATAAGTATGTGGAGTTGTGTTACTTGGCAAAATGTCTTTGCTCAATATTATGTTGTTATTACGGATTTCGTCAATGAATGCTTTGATATTATTATGATAACAGGATACTGCCCTCAAAAGTCGACATATTTGAAATCAATGTAGCGAATTGTTTGTTGTAAATAATTCCACACAAAGGAATATTATACAAAAATTGCTCCTCTTGACCTATTAGATGTATTTTATGTATTTTGCATTGCTTTTTGTTTTTTCTTTAACTCGAAACGTTCTTGTTAGCATAGAGGTTTAAAAATAAATTGTGCAAATATTTTTTCGATCACTTCTTGTTATCAGATTGAGATGAAATTTGGCATACTTGTGTAAATCCGATAATAATTAAATAATCTGGTAGTGAAATTCTAATGGCCCGGCCAGGACACAACTGTTAATGGCATCGACTTGAAACTTGTACGGATATCTACGGATATGTAGGTTGGAAGACAATGCAAGTTAGCAAAAAAAAAGTTTGTGTTAAAAAGATTTTTATCAACAGAAACCTATTTTTACAATAACTAAGTACCTTCTAAGTACTTTATACATCATCGAACTTGTTTTCGCAGCGCATTCATAATCTTTTGTCCGGGCACGGCTACCCACAATGTTCAAAAAATGAAAATGTGACTAATTATGCATGCATACATACAGTTATTCGAGTCTTTTATGTGTCCACAAAAGTGTTGAATGACGATTGTTGTAATTGGAATGGATGTTATTTTGGTCACCTTACATGTTAAAAAGTAGCAAGGTATCGGCGGAGAGGAAGTGTTTATTTTAGTACTAAAAAAGAGGAAGCTTTTAAGTATGTACCTGCTGGGCAAAGTCATCCTCCCTTATCTAGTTTTCTCAGTTGTTCTTAGACATCGGTTATACGCTCATTCTGGTATCAGTTCAGTCCATTATCCTAGTTAGAATGTGTGATCTCCGTCGTTCAAATTTCTTTTATGTAAGAGGGTAGACTAGTTGGTCGCCGAACATAATTGATAGCTGCTATTCAAAAGATATATGTTATGGGAGTTGGCTACACTTCTGCAAGCCGAATGGAGAACACTTACACCTGTATTACAGAAGTTTCAGTTTTTAATGATTTACGGTATTATCAATGCGAAAGTAGCTCTGTATGTCAGTCTGCCTGCTACCTCTTCACGCTTAAACCGTTGATGGATTGAGATGAAGTTAAAATCTTTCTGCGATATTCTTATTTTAAAATAAATAAGTTTCAATGCTTTATTTGCGAAAAAATAAATATAATTTGACCATGTAAAAAACCCTAGCTATAAAGTTGGATCTGCCCTTGTGGCTAGTCACTGTCGTAGAAGTGACACTTCAGTTTAGGTAACGAAAAAAGTGTCCAATTATTGGCATAATCAAATAATTAACACGATTGCAAGCCATCGGGCTTACTCCTTGCACCATAACAATTTTAGGTAAACATTACCTTTGCCATGGTAGGTAATTGTGAAATCGTTTTATTGATATCATTTACACGCGCTTAATGTTATAAGAGGTCATCATATTGATAAGATTAAAGTCGAAACTGATAAAGAAAGAGTCATGTAGGTATTATTAAACTTTGAAATTTGTGGTAGGTAGGTAAGAAAGGTGGATCAAAACTAAAATGTTTATTTTTTAGTAAGGCTACAAATGGCTTCATTTACATATCTTTTTGAGCATTTCTATTTAACATTGTATTCTAATCAGTTATTAATTTTTATGTACCCGTTTTCTGATAAGCCATTATATAAACTACCAAAAATTTACTAAAAATAAGTAGGAACATATTTTATCTTTGTAGAAATTAAGTTGATGTGTTTGTTTATTTGTTAACTTACTTACTACTACTTACCTACTATTACTTTTGTTACTGTGCTTCGTTTATTTTCTACAAAGAAAGTAAGCGATCTTGACGCGTCTTTTTATTTAAAAATGCAAATGGAAGATAAATCATAGCAAATATGAAACAATTATATAGCTAGAGCACACATTCTTTTGGTTTCATAAGTAATACAATTTAAAAAAAGCGTTTTTCAATAAAAATACTCTTCAAGATTGTTTACATTTTATGTAATGCTAAAATGAACAGAGTACAGTGATCATAAGTACCTATAGACTTGAAATTTAGTGTGGACATGTAAGCGTTCTCATTTTGAGAGGAGGCCTGTGCCCAGCAGTGGGACGTATATAGGCGGTGATGATGATGATGTAAGTAGGCACTGTCAAAAAAGCTTGTTTTTTTCGAATACTAATATTATATTAAGGGGAATGATATACGATACTGTTTAAATGTTGATTGATTGACTTGTGTCTTCCAGTTCAATAAACCTTAATGGGGCAGGCCAGCAGGAAACTGTATCGGGACCGACGAGCTTGTATGTCGCGGTTATTTTTATGAACAATCAGAGTTAACCTTAAAAATAAATGTCTCTTAATTATTTTTTATTTTATACTCCAAACCAAAATAATGCCGAGCTTATGATCCGAATGTAGAATTTTATTGCTACCAGTGTCCCAGAAAGTAGCAGAGTATAAATTTTTTGTATTTGTCTCTTCGGCTATGTTTGAAAGTAGTTGTTAAACTCAATAAATTGTTGTGTATGTTGATCGATACTTAGGTATTGTTAGATACGTCTCGAACGCTAAAGTGTTTATAGTTTATCATATCCATACTAATAGGTACTATAAATGCGAAAGTAAATCTGGCTGTCTGTCTGTTTTTTACCTCTTCATGCTTAAACTACTGAACCTCTTGAAGAATTTTATGATTTAAATTCGGGTTTTGTTCCGCGTACCTTGATTTTAGAGAAGCTCGATAATTATTTCGGCACACCGCGATAGTCTAAAAACATGGTGTATTTTGAAGAAATTTGGTATGGAAATAATCTAAAGCCCTGGTAAGGACTAACATCTAATCTTATACCTTTAAACGAGAAATTCTTGTATATTTATATATTTCGGGGATCTCGAAAACAGCTCTAACGATGAAATTTTGGTAAATAGGGGTTTTCGGGGACGAACAATCGATCTAGCTTTGAGACTTACATAGATATATAGGACTTGTACTGTACTACTAACCCTTGGTCTATAAGAATGGCTGTATCTACTAACAAAACTGACAAAATGGTTTGTTCACTTTGTTAAAAGAGCGAAGCGAGTTTTTCGTGTTTAGTAGATGTATGAAATCTGCCCATACCTGCGATGCAATTCAATGGTATACATACATATGTTTGAAATTTTCACTCCGCGCTAGGCCCGCTATGGTGGCCTAGTGGTTTGATCTATGCTTTCCCAAGCAAAGGATCGTGGGTTCAAACCCGGGCTCGTAAATCTGAGTTTTGGTGCGAAATCACATTCGAAATTCAATGGTGTGTGTGAAATCCCCAATCTGCACAGGGCCCACCTGGGAACTACGGTCCAAGCCCTCTCGTTCTGAGAGGAGGCCTTTACTCATCATTCCATCACTGTGTCGTTGTCTAGGCCGAGATGATGATGAAAATTCTAATAGATACTTAGAATAACTTGTTAACTTTTGTTTCAGCTAAGGCCAACCTTCCTGATCGGTATGCAGTTTCCTCTGGAAGAGACTCTGAGTGGCGAGTTGTCCGAAGAAAGCATGGCGATGGTTGTCCAGCGGTACACCGAAGAAATCGTCGCCGAGAAGGAGCCGCCAGGCGGCGCTCAGTTAGATCTGCAGTGCTACGTGCGAGCGCAAGTTGTTTCTGACAAGGTAAGTAACATATCCAAATTAATTAGCTCGTTGAAGTGGCAATAGGTAGGCTATGGTACGAGTACCTACAGAGAACTAATGGCCGTTAGGCCCGAAAACAAGATGGACAGATGACCTTGTTAAAGCCAAGAATCCAAGCCAAAGAAGCCAAGAAAGATTATGGTGGATGCAGACCGCTTCCAAGTGTAGTAACTGGAGGGTCTGGAGTTCTTTGGGGGAGGCATATGCCCATCAATGGACGTCCTACGCCTGATATGATGGCGATCAAGTTATTATGAAAAAAATAGTTTTTCTGACTACTTTTTGTTGATTGTACTTGCTTGTCATCCAAACTACACAATATCTTTCATGTATCTGTAGTCGAGGTATGCTCGACTTGTTTCAGACCAATACGTGGTCCTTTCTCAAGGTGTGCTCAAACACCTACTCACCTCGACTTTTGCAGTAAACCTACGCTTATCCCTGGCTATATTAACATGATTGAGGACAATGTTTTTATTTTAATATTTTTTTGCAGAGCGTAGCGGATTGCGTCGAAGCACTTATTGGTACATACTTGCTGCATGGCGGTGTTTTGGGCGCTGTCAAAGTTCTGGAGTGGCTGCAAGTGATCCCGGCAAAGGTCTACATACATTTAATTAATTATTAGCTGAAGCTATTAAAAAAAAGTTGGCATGATTTTTTTAATAGATATCAATGATTTTAATACTTACTTTTTACTTTTAAGCTTACTTTGGGACTAGGTCAATTGGTGTGAATTATCCCGTGATATTTATTTTATTTATTTATTTATTTAATACTGATCAAGCCAATCGCAAGCAAGACAACGTCAAATTGACGTCATGATACTAACGCCATCTAGTGATATTACACCTGTCAGAAAACCCTCAACAACAAATAATACACACAACAATAAATAATAAAAATGGTGCATATATTTTTACACCTCACTTTACGGAACCTTCGGTGCGCGAGTCCGACTCAAACTTGGTTGGTTTTTTAATAATAATTAGGCCCAATTGTGTAAACACGCATATTCGTGCGTAGATGAATAATACATAACTAATGACTTTTTGTTCACAGTTGTTTTCTATCAAAAATTAATTATCATATTTCGCAATATTTTTCATAACCAGTTTTTTTAGGGTTCCATACACGAAATTTCCCAAACGGCACACTATTGTTGTTACTCACTTCTCTCTGTTCGTCGTATGTCACATAGGTTTTACAGTTACAGACTGCCAAACTGTTGAAGCATCAAATTTTCACCAAACATATCTTGTTGACTATATACTGTCAAAAAATCTATTTTTTTTTTAAGGGGAGCTCCCATACAACTAAAAGGGCGCGAATATAATTTTGACTAGCCTCATCGGGTTTCGTTATCGATGTTGAAAACTCGATTCTACATGTACCTAAATCGGTAGATTAATACTTTATTTTTTAATGTATTCAAAATATTGGAAAACAGGGGATTATGAATGCACCAAAGCCCGTTATTATTACAAAATATTGTTCTTTGCTGTAATGCTATAATAGAAGAAGTAATAGTAGATTATACAACAAGAGCATAAAACGAGCTATTTTAACCGAGATGTTCATATAGCCACCCGAACCACCCGAGATAGACACGTCGAGGGAAACATGGGTTTAATGCTCGAGTTTTATACTGTTTTTCACTTCGATTGCGAGGAGATGAAATAACAACAGAGGAAACATTGTTCAATTACTACGTACCTTTTATTTTTCTTGCATTGGTAATATAATTAAGAATATACATTTTTTTAATTTATTTTGATGTATTTGATTGATTTTTAGTTTTATACAAATTAAAACTTATTAAAAAATATATAAAAACTTTTTTGTTTGTGGCTGTTAACACCTGATTGCCGGTCTTAGACAGTGCATAAATAGTTATTTGTGTCGCAAGGGAGCAAAGTGGTGTATTTACGGCGAGGGCGTACATCGAATCCAGAATGTAGCGAAGGATTCTAAATTAGAGTCCTGCCTGAGTGTAATGAGGGATTCAAGTGTTAACGCCCAAGATGAAAATAATTTTGCTCCCGAGTGGCTCATACAACTTTTCACACCAAGCTTGAAAAAGAAACTTGAAAAAAAAGTTCCAAATATAATTAAAGAGCAACTAGCATAGAAAATGGCGTGGCTTTGCACTTATCAACTTCAAAAAATTTCATTTACAATAAAACACTTAAAAAAGCCTTGAACAAAAAAGTTGCACTTTGCTCCCTCTCGTCAGGGAAGAAAAGTTACTTTTCTAAAGGAGAGGTGTCAAAAGGTCATTTTATGTCGCCTAGATCAAGCATAAAGACGAACTTTACGAGCATGAGAAGTAAAAAACAATTTATGTAACTACGTGGCGCAAATGATGAACATCAATTTATCAAGTATGATATCATCTATGTATCTCACGCTATACTTAATGGTTTTTGTGTTTCTTTATCTAAGCGATGGTCTTTCCAGGACAACTTCGCGTCGTTCTTGACGAAGCGAGTGCCAACAGTGCTGACCGAGGGGCTCTGCACTGCTAAAGAAATAAACTTCCTACTGAACAGTAGCCAGCCAGACATAGAGAAGATAATAAACTACAAGTTTAAAGACGCTTCCTTTTTGTTAGAGGTAAATACGAGTACAGATGTAATTTGTCGGAAAAGTTCGTATTTATGTTGCTTTCTCAACTAGCTTACTGAAGTTTACTAAAGCTAATTGAGCAGCTAGATACGAGGGAAAACACCTTATTCCCGGCTCATAACTATCTTACTTAACAAGCACTGGGAGGGCCAAATATCTCCTATTTAAAACACCCACTTCTTATTACGGTATTGAGACGAATCTTGGCAATTATGCGTTCTTAGGACAATATAATAATATGGTACAATCGAGCTGATCTGATGATGGAGCCGGGAGCTAGGCACTGGAAGAACAAGGCAGAACAACGAAACCTAGCCGTGTTTAGATTGGTTAGAATCGTTTTGGAGAGTACCTTGATCAAGAATGGTATCCATAATGATGTTGCAATCAGGCAGTTTGGTTTACCATTTAAACGTGTTTTTTAGTGTTTTAAACTATTATAACTATTTAAATACAATTGCAGGCGTTGTCTCACCCATCGTACATCCGCAACCGCGTGACCCGATCGTACGAACGGCTAGAGTTCCTCGGCGACGCCATCTTGGATTTCCTGATTACGTCACACATATTCGAGTACTGCGACAATCTGAAGCCGGGCGATCTGACCGATCTGCGCTCGGCGTTGGTCAACAATGTGACCTTCGCTTCCTATGTAGTGAAGCTGGGTCTGCATAAGTAAGTTAACAAGTTCTTATTCTTACCAGTGGCGGACTATCAGTGGGGCGGAAGGGGCAGTCCGCCCCGGGGCTCCAGTCCCGGGGGGCCTCCAAATGTCGGCAAGTTCTCGTGATAAAGCCATGATTCCTGAACAACGCTAAAAATATCCTTAGTACATCAACTTCTAGTATTGGAGGGCCCCAAAAAATATCAACAGCATAATTATAATGTATAATTACGGATTTTTGACAATGACCACCACGCCCATGTTTTTCATTCACATTGGAAACGCTGTCAAGTAAACGTCAAACTAAGCTTGGTTGGCAAACGTGGTATAGAATAGCCAGTGGCTTGCTGAAATATATTAAACGATTTTTTTGCAATATTATTTTGTTCCATTATATTACACAATAGGATACACAATCATGAGGAAGGCCTATGACGTAAAATGACGTATTCTTGCACACAAGATGATGTTTTTATGTAAACTTCCGTGTGACATGTAGTATAGCATTAATGAAGTAACAAAATAACCGTAAATAAATCAATGGAATTCAGTAAATAAAATAAATTTCATATAGTTTAATAAAGAGGTTGATAAATGATAAGTGATCATTGTTTATGAAAATCAAAAATACTATTTGAAATCATCCTATAAGTAGTTTGACGTCATCGGCACTTTTTGTCCGACCCCTGCCTATGACCAACAATGCGTTGTGTAACACAACGTACACAAGCAATTTACATAATACCTTCTTGGTGGATTTTAAATCCAAAATAAACTGATAAACTAAACAATGTTTTATTATTGACATGTCATGTATGCTTCTTGAGTGATGTTGGGTGGACATAATTCAAGTTTTTTTTTGACACAAACTCACTCGAGTTGTAACCTCGGGGGTTCCATACACATTGACCTCCCGCCAGGCATCGAACAAGATTGGGAGGTTTGGGAAACTATGTCTATATTGGCTCGCATAATTGTTGAAAGTGTAATGTTTGTCATGTCATAATGTATTGTAAAACACTTTATTGTAGATGACGGCGGCCGATCGTAAAATCCGCCAGATCACGAAATTCCTAGGCATATCGTGAAATGGCGCCATTTCATGAATTGGCTAAGGGACATCCATCGTTCAAAACTCACCGTTTAACGATTTGCCTTGGGACGTTTAAGCAGATAATGAAAAGTTATATATATGCCTAGAAGTTGGTGATCTGGCGGATTTTACGATCGGCCGCCGACATAGATAACAGGATGATAAGAACCAGAACTCAGTTTGTCAGATTTTTTTTTTCTCTGAATTCATTAATTGTTCAGCATTGTTTTAAAACAAACCTAACCGTTATAGAGTTAGTAGTAATACAGGATGACCATCTATAACAATGTCTGAGAAATTATCGGTTTTGACGGTAAAAATACGAGCAAAAGTTCTGCCAAGTTACATTCTGACTTTCAAAAACTATGCGACTACGTACGCACCAAGATCAAGATTATAGATCGGAGGTTTAAATAGCCAAGTGTTCGTTTTGAAAAACCGTCGATTACGTTCGAGGGGTTAAACGCGCTTTTTTATTGCAGATTCCTCTGCTCCCAACTGAACCCTACTTTGGATAAGGCAATAATGATGTTCGTCGAGCACCAGGAGCAGAGGGACCACGAAATAATCGAGGACGTGCTTTACCTGATCGATGAAGAAGACTGCCAGATTGCGGACTACGTTGAAGTTCCCAAGGTATGTGCTTACACACACGCGCGCTCGCACACACAAACACATGCACCGACTCCTAGCGCCATCTAGTGAGCAAGTATATAAACTCAGAATATTACATCGCGCGAGTTTCTCAACTCGAACACAATACAACTTCCAACGCCCTTCCTTCGGACTTTAGTCCCCAGGCATACAGGCGCAGACACATGCAAGTCGCTCGAGGCTCGTTTCCAGCGTCAAGTCTGGTCACGTGACTTATAGTAAAGCTGAAAATATCGCTGCAAACGACCAACGAGCGACTGCATGTGGCCGCACCTTAACATCTACCAGGAGAGAGATCTCTATTGTACCTGTAGCGCGACCACGCTTACACACACATACACACACGCATGCACGCCAACGCACGCACACAATCGTGCCCATCCACACGCACGCATGCTGCAGCAGCCATGCACACGTACTGATTCAAGGGCCATCCATAACTTTTTACTCCAGTTAAGTAGTGGGGATAAGGGTCTGGCGATTTGTGACGTATGAATAAAAAAATTACGTCTTGCGTTCGACGCACATCAATTTGCATCAAATAATCTAATTACCAAACATACGCTTGCCAGCGTTTAACGCAAAAAAACAACCGAGCGCTTTACTCTTGTACTCGTAGGTTGATCCCGTTCACGTCTCCATAATCATTCTGTATAACCTAACCTCTAATATATCAAATTTAAAAACCATAAACACTTATACTCCAGGTGCTAAGTGACATATTCGAGTCGCTCATCGGAGCGATATTCCTGGACAGCGGCGGCGACCTGGCTAGAGTGTGGGCCGTAGTGTACCGCGTGATGCATCGCGAGATCGAGACGTTCTCGGCTCGGATCCCCCAGCAGCCAGTCAGGGTCCTGTATGAGAGGATCCACGCGTGCCCGTCGTTTGGGTAAGTCTTTAACGACCTCTAAATAACCTGCCAACCTTTTTTTTTTTGAGGTTACGTCGCCTTAACGGCCAAAGGCCTTGCTTTTTCTAGTTTTTAATTTTATTGAATAGGTTTATATTATTTTATGCTTTATATTAGGCATTATAGCCTCGTGGCTGGGGCCTGGCGTATTATAGTTCGTGTGTTAGTTTGTATGCACTTAAGTATTTAAGTTGTGCTTTCAAAATTTACAAACCATTTCTTGATAACTTCCTAGTATCTGATATGGTTTATTCAGTGCATTGTCTGTCTGTCAGTCAGTCAAGCTAACTAAATTTAAATTTATTCTAACTGGATGTGCATGAAATAAAACTTGGTACATATGACATAATGAAATTTTTTAATCTTAACTTGATTGACATTCGGTTGAAATTGTGAAAATAGAAAATTGACGTGGAGTCTCAGTAGCATAAGGAAGGGGGCGTGCAGTCGGGGAAAATCCGTTCGAAACAGAGTAGTACATAGGTTAGGCGGACTTATCTTTCTGAGCTGAGGCCTACCATATAAAAATTTAAAAATAATGTCAAAGCAATTTGAATCTAATTGTTTTGGGAATAAATTGCCGTGGTGTAAAACAATCAGAAACAAAGGAAACTTTACTTTGTAACATTGTCATAGGTCCGTAATTCGCTTTAAATTATTGTTTAGGTACATTCTATTGCACATTTGGGCGGCAAGAAGTTATCCCTGAAAGGATCTCTGCCAGTCAACCTTAACGTCAAATTTAATCCATGTGATCGAATGCAATTTGCATTTTGTATCACGTTATCCTGTTTATTTTACAGAAACGCTGAAGTCGTGGACTGTGGTACACCCCGAGTGATGGTACCAGTGAAGTTCACCAAACTCGGCCACTGCCACACCGCGCACGGCTTCGGCGGCAACAAGTTCCAAGCGAAACGCGCCGCTGCCAAAGTGGCACTCAAAATACTGGACTCATAGGCGTGACAAAGTATCGCGACCAATTTCTGTATTAAAAACTTTACGCCTAACATTTGCATTAGTGCAAAGAGCGCATTGCGTTTCGACTGAAAAATGAAAGTTCTCTTTTAAATAGGTATATATTGTTTTATAGAGATGACGAGTTAGGGTATTTTTTTATTGAGCGATGTACAATTATGTACTATAGATGTGTATGTATGCATGTGTAGTTATTGGTGTTATCATAGATATTGAACGGTGAGATTAGACGTGAAGTTTTGATAGTTAATAGTTAGGTTAAAAACTTGTTCTTCCTCCACAATGAATTAGTTATCTTATGAATATATATTTAATTTTAGAGCCATATATTAATTTATTATTGTTTAATTCTGTAGTCGGATTATTATGTTTAAACTGAAGGGATTTTGTTCTTATTATTATGACTTCGACTTCTTCATTAGTAATTTTAATTATCTTTTGAAATTACAAAAAAAAATCACAATTATTATTTACAATTTTAATAAACTGTAATGACATTTATTTTTTACAGTGGCAAATGATGTCAATATCCCTCAAGTTTGAAATAATTTCAGTTTAATTTCAAACTGTTTCGTAGTCGGACTTTCAGGGTTATATATAATGCAATATTATACTTAAAAAAATATTTTATTATTATTTTATTATGCATAATATGATTTCTTCTATATTTTAAATGGTGTAATTTTTAATGTTTTAAGTTATTGGTGGTTATCTGCATTAGATATTTTAGTTACGGGATGTAAACCGTGATTACATTTAATAAGTTCTTGAGAACTAATATTTCTAGTGTTATTTTTTCTCTAAGAAAATTTTGACAACTGAATTTTAAATTTTAATATTGTTTAAGATACTATACGTAGTTATTTGCGTCCTTGTGTGTAATTTTAGAATGTTAAACATAAAAGTAAAGTTCAATGTGGAACTAAGTCTGTTTTCTTCTTGATCGATTTTAATTTTTATACGTTATCGACATACTTTTGTATTGGATATAAGGAAACCATTTTCGATATAGGAATAATATATGAATTGCCAAATAAAATGTAAGATAGCGAACATTCAAACGAAAGCCGTCGGTATGGCCGTAACACAGATAATTTATATAAGGTTTAGCAAATTTTCTTTAAATTCTATTTTATATCAATATTCTTCTTTTCTTTTTTTCCTTAGTAATCTTCTTTGTTATAATTGTTCTTGCTTATAATTTCGTTTCTTGTCTAAGTGTAATTAGACGGAGATACCTAAAATGCATTATTTTCTGTGTGGTGAAATATTAATGCGACATAAAAAAATGTTTTAATCTGAATTTGTAATGTTTTAGGCCAACGATTAGGAAGACTTATGTCAATTTTAATTGTTATCGTATAAGGCTATTTAATGAATGAATGACGGCTTAAAGACAGGCGAAATATCGCTAGATAGCTTTAGTATCGTGAGGTTTTTTTGAAGTTACGGTCTTGCTTGCAATTGGCTAATAAAAAGTAATAACTAAATGACCGTAACGTCAAAAAAACCTCGTAATACTAACGCCATCTAGCGATATTTCGCCCATCTTTTGGCCGTTATTGATGCTGTACGTGGAATGGTAAAAAGACTGATTTGTGGTTTGTTTATTTGATTGGCGATGGAAGTCTGTCAGTGGGATATACTTGGTACATCTAGACTATCATAAAATTTATGATAGTCGAGAAGTACGAAAATATTCTTGTCAAAAGCATTTTATATCACTTCCAGCGTATTTCTCTAAACGATCGAAAATTATTGTGAAGTGAAATATTGCCGGTTCGCACCACCAACTGTATAACGCGCGTGGCTGTGACATGGCATAAGTCAGTAGATATACAAAATATTTGTAATGCATTGATGAGATCACTATTTTGAGTATTTTGTAATTGTCGGACATCAGAAGAGGGCAAAGTTGACACATCAAAAATATAAAATAAATAAATAATGCAGTAATTAAAATAAATGTTACAATAAATATATTTATTCTAAAATAATATGGTCTTTATTAATTGCTCCTTTCAATAGGGAATATCACTGCAATTTTCTGCCCTCAGAGTGCAGCACTAGCGTAACTGTAAACAAGTTTTTGGAAATCTTAAATGTCTGTAGGATGCCTTAATATCATATTATTTTAATTAAATTTTTGGAAATATAGCTGTATCGTTACTATCAATGTAAATATATATTTTTTTACTATTAAATATGTCATCATTTCTATAGGTACAGTTAAAAGCATAAATTTATATACGTTACCAAGACGTCAAACTATCTATACACCTTTATGCCATACATATTTTGACGCTATGGATGTATATATATTTTTGCATTATTATATTATACCTCTGAGGACTGTACTAATACTCTTTGATCATGTCATGATCCGTCATGGCGACAAAATGTAAAGAGAACTGACGTTGTCATAGCGGTTTGTGCTAGTGTCGCCCCCTGCGCAGTTTTGCGTTGTCGAAAACGTTCTGTGAGAGTAAATATTTCGCATAGATTGGAGTAAATTTTAATTCAACATGGATTCCCGTGAATTTATAGTTGCGTTTACATGACAAAACGAATGAGAAATAATGACTGAAAGTTCATCAAGTTCTGACGACATCTCGCTCATCTGTCATGGTGAAAGCGTACTCTGACCCAACTATATTCTCTGGGCGTTGTGGGCGCGACGCGGTCGCCAACAGTGACGTCATCAATGACGTCGAACGATCGCTCACGACGACCACGGGATATTGAGGGCGTCACGGCGTCCGGTCGTTGCGGACATTTAGTGAAACTAGCCCATGGTGATTTGGGTACATTTAGTAGTCAGTCGTGCATTTGCTCTTGGCCATCGCTATCACCATTTGGTGAAGTGGAATTGATGCCACAGTCGGCCAGTGGAATTGTGATCCCATTCTGAGAGGAGGCTTGGCCCAGCAGTGGGATTTACAAAGGCCGAGCGAGATGTTATTAATCATGAATTCAATCAAACCATTGAGTTATCGCATTATAGTAACAACCGTTTATAAAACGACATCGAAGGAACAGCAATATTTGGTCGTTATCAAGGTTGGTCATCATAACCAGTGTTATTTTGGTAGGAGAGTCGTGTTAGGACTAATTACCAAACATGCGTTTGCCGCTGCGCTCACCGCACAAGACAATGTTTGGTATTTAAATTATCTGATGCAAATTCATTGCGTTAAAATTTTAACTAAGGCTGCGTTTCCACCAAGATGTGCGAGGATGACAATGTGTTTTTCATGAACTAATACACACGTTTCATTTACCTATCCTCGCACAGCACATCTCTGATGAAACAGCTAAGCGAGGCAAAAATGAAGCATTTCTATCGGTTCATGAAAAACACAATCCTCGCACATCTCTGGTGGAAACGGAGTCTTATGCCCCGTATCACACCAGCACTGGAAGGCTCCAAATATCTACCACAAAAGATTTCACTAAAGCAATTGGTCGCTTTTTAGGTTTCGGAAAATTAGGTACAAAACGAGCGAAGCAAGTAGGTAGGACACTAGTTTTATTAAGTTAGGAAATTTGGCTCCTAAGTTGTAGTTATGTATGAATAAGGGGAGAAACCTCACCTTGTAATGGTTGTATAGCAACTTGAGGTTCAAATAAAACACAAAGCTCCACGTCAAGTGGTTTTAATTATAATCGCGTATAAATTACAGGAAGTAGGTGCTGGGCCTCTTGTACGCGAACTTGTTGAGTCTCTTGTGGTGATGCACGCGCTTCGGCAGCGGGAACTTGATCGTGCTGTTGTGGAACTGCTTCACTTGCGGCCGGCGGCATGCAGAAGCCTTGATTACCTCCACTTTGATGATCTGCGGACGAATAAACGATAATTTGTTAATAAATTACTGTTGTGACATAGTGAGACATGTTGAAAATTGGGTACTTAAATGTTGATTCACCTGCATGTCATCACACCTGCTCGTAAACAGTGTCGTAACATGCAGGCTACCTTGGTTGCAACCCCCCCAAATAAAACCCTCGACCTTAATGTGCTTGTCATGAAACTCGTGGTTGGTAAATGAATCATTGCCCATACTAATTTTCATGCCATGAAGCCCAGGGTCGGTAAATAAGTTTTCATCACACTTGCTCGTAAACAGTGTCGTAACATGCAGCCTACCTTGGTTGCAACCGCCAAATAAAACCCTCTACCTTAATGTGCTTCTCATGAAACCCGTGGTCGGGAAATGAGTCATTCCCCATACTAATTTACATGCCATGAAGCCCAAGGTCGGTAAATGAGTGTGATACTGCATGGTGTGCTGCTGCTGAGGGCGGCGGGGAGCTGGCGCTGTCAAGAGCGCAATCAGCGGTATCGGCAATTGTAAAAAAATATTTGTTTTTCTTTTACAAATATACAATTTTACTCGCAAATGTGATGAAAAACATTGTATGTCGCACGGGCGGTACTAGAATTACGAACATCGACTCATTAAAGCCCTGTCTTCGACTTAGGGCTTCTAAAACACTCGTTCGTAATTCCTTATCTACCGCCCTTAAGACACAATGTACTAAAATGTGTAAAATCTCATCATCATCATCATATCTAGCAGTCATAGAAAATGGACTGTTGGACATAGGCATTGACGTGCATCGGGTCAATTCCAGGGTAAGCAGCTGGTAGTTTGCGCCTGCAGCAGCACGCCACCCTGCCGCCTCAATGTTCACCGTAGAACCTAAAGAGACTGGTTGCTATTAAGCAAAAAAGTTGAGTTGAATTCACACAGGCCTCCTCCAAATACCACGTTACCTGGATGGAATGAGCGCGAGCCCTGTGCCGAGCCCCCATGTCGCGGTAGCACTGGGTGACGGCGCCACCGACGCTCAGGTCGCGGTACTCGCGGTACATGTTGTGCACGCCTGACCGAGACTCGTAGCGCAGCCAGATACCAAAGTTCTTGATCTTGATGGGGCTCCTCTCTGCAATTTCCTGTTGAAGATTAAATTATATAAGTTTTTTCACCTCACTAGCTCGAAAAAGCTGCCTTTATCCTTCGAAATCTGCATGGAAAGTCACTTTTTATCCTCTTGGCTGGAAAGTTTTTGAAATTCGAACGTTATCGTGAACGGGTGCCGCCTTGGAAATACATATCGAGCATTTACTTTCACAACCAATCAACCTCGTATCTGGCCACAATATTGCTTTGGAATCATCTTTATGGTAACCAAAATAGTGTTGATTTGTTGTATACATTTCGGGTAGATACGAGGTTGAGGAAGTAAGCGTTGAATATTGACGTGTTCACAAAGAAAGTTGTTTACATTGTTGAATTAATATTTAAATCTGTTAATTATTCTGTTATTTTATTATTATTACTAAACATTTATTTAGTAATAATATAGCTCATTTCAGATTACTGAAATTATTCCAAATGCATCTATAATTACAAAAAAAAAAAAGCAGAACAAACAAGAAGAAAATAGGATATCAAATGATGAAAAGGGATTCGGAAACACACCCGAGAAAAAAAAGCACAATGACACATGAGTGACACATTTGACAGTTGTAATGATGAACGCGGGTAGTTGTGTGCCGGTGTCAGTTTCGTCGGGTAATCGGGCGAGCAGAGCGGCGGAGCGCAGTGCGCGTGTTGCAGCAGCCGCTTGAGTCGCGTTGCTCCGAAGACGAAGGGCTATGGATTAGCACGAAACATGTCGAGCTAACCTAGATTTAAGACGTGAGTTATCCGGGTGAATATATTTAATATGAAAATTCTTCTAATATAAGTTTTTTTGCTGACTGTACTATATGCCCCTGGTTACCAAAGTACTTGTCAAGACGACAAACAAGTCCAAACTCAATGTGGTTGTATCTTTTATCACAGAGTTCCTATGGTCACCTGCTAGCTTTATCATCAGATCAACTCCATGTTAAAATAATATTACATTGTCATCGGATTTATACATGCATGTAAAATTTCAGCTTAATCGGTTGAAGATATCCACTTCAAATTTGAGTTGAAAGATTCCACCCGAGCAAACAAATATAATGCTTGTAATAAGTTTTTGTTAAAAATTTCATTTTTATTACAAGCTTTTTTGCCGAATGTACATTTTGTTGACTGTACTTGAATTGTCGTCTAAACTACATATACCTACCAAATTTCAAGTCGGTACTATTAACTATTGAGGAGATCCCTCCTGCAGAGACGATCCTGGCAGGACCACCAAGATGTCACTACCAGATTCTTGTATTGTCACCAAATTTACATAAGTATGCCAAATTGCATGTTGATCGGACCACTGGAAGTGGGTCAAATTTAGCTTCCAAGACTTTACCCAAACAAACAATAAATAAATAAACAAAAAGGGCAAGCTACAGAAAAGCTTCTAAAAATATTGCCAAAATGTAAGCACTTGTGCAAGTATTTCTAATGAAAAACAATTTGAATTCTCATCCTCCTTTGTTTTGGCTGTTTGCTTCTGAAACCATTGCCAGTGCACGCAGCATGCAGCTCAAAAAAAAAAATTGCTGTCTGTCAGCACTGTTGTTGTATGTTGTGTGATTAAATAATAAGAAGCTCGACTAGTGTGAATAAATTTTAAACTGTATTATAAACCTGGTAAATAGTGTTAAATACTTAGTATGATTTTTTTAGTGTAAAAAACAATAGGTAAACATAGTGATTAATATGGTGTGGATTTGGCGAGCGCTTTATCAAAATTGGCTTCATTGAGGTTTGTGGTTCATAAATTGCTTTATTAATTTTGCACAGAAACTAATAAACCACACAATCAGACAGTCAATACATTATATTATCGAAGCTTTTATAAAACATCATTAAAATTGCAAACTTAAAGTTAAATATTCGAATGACATAGCTACCCGTTGCTAGGCGACTCGGTCACTTGCATGTTTAGTATTCCAGATTGCCTTTGCATAGATAGAGCATTTGTGGCATCAAACAAGAACTTACCAGCCATAAATAATACGAATTTTATGATGAAAAGCAAAATGGATGTACCACAACAAAAACTGCAAATACCTACTTAAACTTAAATAGTAGTTGTAGGGTGGATCAACTCTGTTCGGAGGGTCGCGGGGGTCGTTAAAATACTCTCACCATTATTGTGTATTAAAAACTCAATGTTTGTAAAATCAATGTAAAATAATACAACTAACTGTAAGTGGAGGTAAGCAGAGGGTCGCCATATATTTTACCAAGGGGGGTTGCAACATGAAAAAGTGAAAAACACTGGACTAGACCAACACATTAGCAGTACAACAAATACTTGACCAAGGAACAGCTGGATACAAGCACCTATCAGTTGCTTCCAAAAGCCTGATTTATAATTTAAAAAATAATAATTTTTAGTTTCATTATAGTAAATCTTTAAGCTTTTGATCCACTAGTGACCTGTTACTTCAATAGCTACTGGCAAAATTTACTATGTCAACCACTAACTAGGTAATGCCATGAGAGTTAAAGTGAATGATTACACACAAATGCCATATAAAAAACAGCAGGATTTTGTCATTTAATCATTCATTCTCCTTTTGTGCAATCTGTTCATTTCATATCTGTGTGTGTAATCATTCACTTCAACTCTCGTGGCACTATCTATATATTATTATTATTTATAATTATAAAGGCTCAATTAGAGGCATTAGTCAGCTCCTAGCGGGCACCCGCATCACATGTCTACCCTGGTTGTTTAACGCATTATTTATACCAGTTTTAATTTATAAACGAATATTGTCACCATTTAAAATAAGAAGCATATTTTGCAAATAGGCGACAGAGCTACTTTATTTTTATTTATTTTTACTATGAGAACATGTTAAAAAATGTTTGAATTTTATTAATGCAAATAATCTTTGAGCCTATTATGGAAAATCCAATTAGTGGCACTGAAATAGCATACCTTAATAGAGACAATTTCTCCAGTAGTCTTCTTAAACTTCTTCAGCTGACGGAGGAAATACCAGAAGCGAGACTTGGCCACAATGGGATCTGGGGAGAAGATCCTCATTTTGTAAAGTGGAGTCTTGGGCTCCGCCTCCGAGGGCAATTTGCGCCCAATAACTTCATATTCCTTCAACTGAAAAAAGGTGTTCTAAATTAACATTTTTGATCAGGTACATTTATGGCATGAATATTAATAATCATAATTACTGTAAATAAACAAATTCTTTTTTTATGAACTGTCCTAAGGATAATGCGAACCAAATAACTCAAAACTAATTTAAAACTGCAGTTAATGCCAAGCATTGAAGCACCATAATCACAACATGACATAACCTCAAAGTCACTAATTTTAACACACAACTTCACTGAACAAAGCCGACCTGAACTTTTAAAACTAAATTTAATAACATTGTGACTTATTACATACCACAATTGATTCCCAAAAGACCCAAAATATATGAGAATTCGTCGCCTGAGTATAGCGGCAACGTGTAAGCACACGCGAATTTGAGACACTTCGAAAGACGTAATAATTTTCGTTGCATGTCTTAGTTGAACCTTTATATCATCAATAAGAGGTTGAGCACTTTATTAATGTCGTAAAATATATTTATTCACAATTCTTACCTCTCCTTTCGCCTTCATTTTGTGAGGATTTTACCTAGAAAGAATCTGTCAACGGAAGCGGACAGACGCAAAAGAAAGATGGCGCTTGCTCGGTGGTCGGTCAGAAAGAACCAATGAGTAACGAAACATATGGACATGGCGTAGAGGAGGTACTAATGTGAAGCCATTGCAGCACGAGTGACGGAATTCTAGATATCATTTATTTTATTTTATTAGTTGTGCTCCATAAACATAAATTAAGTTCATTAATAAGCACTAACACTATGTATTAAGTTCTTTCTTTTGTATACTAACCCCCATACGGATGCTGTCCGAAATAAAGAATATTTAATTTAATTTAATTTGATTATTTTTTTCTTTCAATTTGCCGAAACATTTCAGTTAATTTTCATCCATATGTGTATAACGGTTTGTAACTGCCTATCAAAAAAAAAATCAAGTAAATATGATTCCTTACCATTTTTATTAAATTAATTATTTAATTCATATTTTCTATAAACCTTATTATTGTTGCTCTGAGCATGTTGTAAAACCAACACCACAATTAATCATCATATCATTACTATGTATTATAAATGCAATCTTTACTCGTATATTTTTTTGTGGGGTCGTTCAAGTATTATGTAAGCAGAATTTTAGTCATTTTTACACCTTAGCCCCCGCCGATGCTTACGTAAACATT
This sequence comes from Choristoneura fumiferana, assembly GCF_025370935.1. Lineage (NCBI taxonomy): Eukaryota > Metazoa > Arthropoda > Insecta > Lepidoptera > Tortricidae > Choristoneura > Choristoneura fumiferana. The sequence goes on along the minus strand of NC_133487.1, from coordinate 8,972,838 downwards.
GGAATATATATTTTCAAATCTATTTAGGTTTCTTTATTGTTGTTCATGTGAATTTGTTGCAAATAGGTTAGCCACATATTCTTGTATTAAAACCTACTAGATTTTGTAAAAAATAAACAATGAATAATAAATAAATATTAGTGACGTAAGCATCATCTAGGCCCCTCCGGCCCCCATGTCATCAAAAATAAGCAAATCAAAGACCCCCCCCCACAACCCTTCGGTGCTTATGTGATATTTGTGTTTATTTCATACAGTGAGTTCTTGTTCTTGTTCCACATCTTGGTCGCCCACCTATTTCTTATTCTATTCTATTTGTTACTTTACGGATGATCTGATTGTGGAGCCGACTCAGAAGTCAGAACCATCGGCTTAAAGTGAATCAGAATTCGTTTTTTTTAGTGCGTCCACTTATTTACATACAGTATGACAAATGTTTCATTAACGTGGGTGCCGTTTACATGAGGGCATTATGAATTAGGCATAAAGTGAAGCTGGAGCTAAATGAGGGAGATGAGTTTTAGAAGCACACAGAAGATTTAGAATAGAAGTATACAGAGAGCGAAAGAGTCCACCAGTCGTGGTTGTGCACATCCTTAGATGAATGATATTAATCTAAGTGCACATCACATAATTCAAACCACATCAAGGCGCGTCTCGTTGGGGTTAACCCTTGTATTAATTTCAGTCCTCATCACATCATGGCAGCTTTCAAATGATTGGTGAGTTTTTCCAGTGTAATATTATGTAATAATAATGTTTTATAAAAAAAAACATTTTTAAACAGTTTTATTTTTTAGGAAGGTGGGATGCAATATAATAAATATAACACTGGCGCCCCAATTTTTTTGGTACAGCTGATTATTTGAGATAAAATCGTTTAACGTAATTTGTTGCTGGCCATCAACAATGTGATTGTAGTTCTTTTTTTTAGAAGAAAATAAAAGGGTTGCTTTTCTGTCATAAGAAATTTAACACGTATTTTTATTTCACAAATTCATTTTAATGTTGTTGAAAACACTAATTATGTACTTAAGCGATAAACTTGTCCCAATCAAATTTTGCAACATGAAATGAACGCCCTTCACTTAATTGTTTATTGTGTATGAGTCGTCTCCATGGATGTTTATACTCATTGGAGACAGAGATGTCCAAAATGTAGCAAGTGCAAATAAATTATTTAAAGAATCAGGCGTTACCATAACGTTTATGTTATGGGTACCTTCTAGGCATCGAATAAACAAACATTCAACATAATTGATAGATACATACTTACTTAAATACATCTATTATGCACCCAAGACTCGAGAACAGACATTCGTATTTCTCATACAAATATCTACCCCTATAAATTTCAGCCTGATACCTCCACGCGTTCCTGGGAAAAAGGGTCTTAACAGACAGACGGACAAAAAGTGATCTTATAAGGGTTCCGTTTTTTCCTTTTGAGGTACGGAACCCTAAAAACGACGACGAATGCGCGTATTGCGCGTGCATACTCGCTCGATAAATTACGATTACCTGCCATTAACGATACCTAAGCTTACCGGTAAATATGAATATAAATATCGTTAAAATGATTTAAAGATACTTTTGAATAAACGTTAAATTTATGAACAGCTGATAACGTTGCCATTTTTATACCGGTAAAAAGCTTTGAGTATTTATCTAGATAAATACTTAAAGGTAAAACGTTGTATAAGTAACGATGATTTAACGTTAAATCTGTTTGTCAGCCGATAACGTTACCACTTTAACGGTATTTGAAGCCCAGCAGGGCTACTGCGAAGTGCTAAACTCGAAACTCGAAGTTCGTATCGTACCGTCCCTCTCGCTCTTGTATTAAATAGTGTAAGCGTCAGCGGGACGGTGCGATACGAACTTCGATTTTCGATTTTGTAGTAGCCCTGCAGCCCTGCGTGCTGCCTGTCAATGTCAGATTGTTTCTTGATTCATTGACAACAAATTCTTGATAAAAAAAAAAAAAAAAAATCAAAATCAAACTACTAGACACTGGCAAAATTGTCCTCCGATGGACAGAGCCATATTTTTTTAAAGAAACAACAACAACAATTCTCATTTCTATTTCTATAAATAAACCTGAGAAATAAACAAAGAATAATGCTTAAATACAAACAATCATTACAAGTTGAAGTGCAAAAATACAAACAAAGTTTATTTACATTATTTTGATGGGGCTGGAACAAGCCTCTTAGTAGATTATACTAAAAATAATGTTCATGCAGCTTTTAAAATGATGCGGATAATTTATTGCGCCCTATTGGCGTTTATTTTACACCAAGCACTTGGAGATGAGTACAATCTATTCGGAGATGCAGGGCAGGCATATTCAGTTGAGGTCAACATAGGACATCCACCACAAAAGGTAAACTAAGTAAGCCTTTGTAACTAGATGAATGCAAACAATAGTAGTATTATTTTTCGATTCCATTATGTATGCCATCGTTTCTTATAGTTAGGTGTAAGTAAGTGTACCAAGGGCAGCAACCCAAATAAATTTTGATGTAATAATTAAATATATCATGTTTTTCAAGTTCCATAAAAATTCTAAATATGATTTGTGATTGCAAAAAGTTTAGCCTCGTAAGTGTTGACTTTTTACCCACTGCCTGAAGAATGTTAGGTTGGGTTAGGAGTAATGTCTATTTCTTTGATCCTCTGTAGCCTATATGGTGTCCATAGAAAAAAATGGAGGAGGGGGGGGATCATTTTTTTTTTAAATTTGTCAGAAATGGAAGCTAACAATAATTATATGCGTACATACAGGGTGGAAAGTTGAGATGAGGCAGCAAGGGGGTGGCAGCTACTAGATCACTTGCTGCTACACGAAAATGCTGTTAGGAGACCTTTACTCATTTTTTGAGTGATGACAATCAACATCCACAAATTTTTGATAAAATGTACAGTCAGCGAGAAAATCAACAGATATGACTTTTTTTTTTAATGCCAATCGGTCCCATTACTATCAAGGATTAGAACATTTTTTGAGACCAAGGTTAGAGTACTAGAACACCCACAAATCAAAGAAAACTTTTTCCATACAGTTTGTAGGGTACTAATTTGCAAAGTGAAACTTTTGCATGTTGTTTTTTTAGGAATATGAATCCTTTATGCTTATAGAAAATGACACAGTATGTAGACAACTAAAAACTGAACATTTTTACTAAAGTTAGTGTCTTAACCCAGGATTGCTGCCCCATCTTAACTTTCCACTCTGTATATTACATTTGTCAGTAAATTTTAATTATATTAAAAATTTCAGTTTTACCTACTAGTTGATACTGGCAGCACTACATTGGCGGTAGCTTCCCATGCTCGTCAGGGTGGCAAGAGTTACTTTAAAGCAAATCAATCTAGCTCAATCCAGGATAGTCACAAACAGGTATGTTTATAGTTTCATCACTCTTAACTTAGTGTTCTGGAACCAGTGGTGAACTCAGTAGCCTACCCTAATGCGGTGGCGCGACCGCCCAGGTCGCCGTGCTTAAAGGGGCGCCTGAAGCCTATACCTTCTAGAAAATTCCCAAAAGGACGCGAAGAGGCGCGAAGGGCGCTGGAAGAGCTAAAACCGGCACTGGTTGACTAACAATAAGGAAAAAAAACGGCTCTCTCCGGGCATCCTGTTCGGACCTCAAAATGTCCACAAGTTCTCTTGATCATGGTTTAAAATATGTTTAATACTTACATAAATTTTTATGACTTGGGGGCTCATTTAGCTTTGCCAGCCCAGACCCTGAATGGGCTTAGTCCGTCACAGCAAGTACTACTGCTCGTTATCATATGCTGCATGCAGTGGATAGCTAAGCCCAGGGAATCAGACTATTTCCATACCATATTAATCTAAATTGGTTCAGCGGTTTGACTGTAAACAGGTAACAGATAAGAGACAGGTGCTTTTGTATTTACGAGTATAATGTTAATATGGATGTGATTTATAGTAGAAACAATCATTTATAAAAAAAACATGTTTTGTTTAACAAAGTACAAAATAATAATCGAAATAGAAGAGAAATTTTCAATTCCATGATATCAAATTTAAGAACATATATTTATTATGTTTGTCTGCTGCCTGATGGCCATTGTATAAGCTTCACTTTGGTCTGGGAATATGTCAATGGGTATCATTTGTCCTATGATATTAATTATTACAGGTACAAGCAAAATATTCTCAAGGCATGTGGATTGGGCAGCTAGCAACAGACTTTGTTCAGTTCCCATCCCTGGCTAACGTCCCTGCAGTGAGGTCCAACCTGGCCCTCATCACAGAGAGCCATAAGTTCTTTATGAATGGTTCTGGATGGCAGGTATATTATAGGGCTATAAAAGTAATAATTAGTATTTGTTTGTGTATGCAATGTCTTGTCTTGATTGTAACCAGAATAATAAAATCATTACCTACTGTTACTGTTGGGGGAGGCCTATGTCCAACAGTGGACGTCCTATGGCTGACATGATGATGATGAGTCCTGTTACCTGATATTTGTTCTTTATAGTAAAAATTAATTTGTTACACTTTTCGTTGAATGTTTTTGGTAAAAAAAACATTTTTAATACAAGTTTTTTTTTTACTGTCTGTACTTTTTGTTGACTGTGCTTGTATTGTCACCCAAACTATATTTGCATGCCAAATTGCATACCATTGTCAGCATCAAAAGTAGTTGTTTACCTTTTTACTCTGTCACATTAACACATTTGTCAATCTTGTATGGCGTTAAGTATGTGGCTGTAAAATGACAAAGTACAAAGGTAACCAGCTACTTTTGATACTCTCTGTATATTTTTAACATTCATTTTTAGGGTCTTCTTGGTCTGGCATACTTACCAGTAGGGGCATGGGGTGAAAATGTTGTAGTTGATTCGTGGATGGATTCAGTTGACCGTTCGCTTGCTGTACCAAAGTCTTTCCAACTGAAGCTTTGTGGGGTAAAAAGTACCACTAACGCAACACATTATGGCAGCTTTCAAATGATTGGTGAGTTTTTACAGTGTAATATTATGTAATAATAATGTTTTATAAAAAAAACATTTTTAAACAGTTTTATTTTTTAGGAAGGTGGGATTGAAATAAATTCGTTTAATTGACTTTTTTTACTATTCTTTTAAAACAAGCATTTTTACAAATTGTGTTTTCGCTGAATACTTTTAATGTCATCCAAACCACATATCCATACCAAGTTGATCTGATCGCTAAAAGAAATTGAACTTGCAGGATTTGACTATTTAAAGTCATTTAGTGTTACCTTTATTTACTGACAAATATTGCAGCTTGTGAACAAAAGCGCATCGCTTTTTCACATAGGTTATTTGTAATAATAATATGAGGTACATTTTTTTTCTCAAAACATGTAGGTAAATTGGTTTGCCTCACAATTTTTACAAGTGATATTTTTTTAGCTTTGATATTAATACAATATCGATATAGTATGGATGTTTTTTTAATACATACGCACATGAAATGTAATACTTTTAATTCAATCTGATTTGAATTATCCATTTTTACTTTCCAGACGACCAGAATCCAAACAGAAACAGCAATCGTTCATACCGCACACCAGTATTAAGAAAACGTTGGTATGAAGTTGGTGTGATTTCAGTCAGAGCCCTTACTGACTTAGTGCCAATCAATGCTTCACTCAATAATACAAATGAAACCATTGTAGAAGTCAAAGACTTCAATGACGAGATGTGTCTTAAACTAAATGAAGAAAAAAGTATTGTGGACAGTGGAACTACTAATATTAGGTTGCCTGAAATTGTGTTTGGAGAGGTAAGGAGGTAACTTAATTTACTAATTACAGGTCTAGCTAACATAATTACAAATCTAGTTAACAATTTGACTATTCACATTTAATTTAGACATACGATTTATGTATATTTCTATCTGTTGCCGTTATTTACCCATAACACTCATAACAATAATAATCATAATAACACGGGGTCACTAAATGGCGGACCTCGGTCCGGATCCGGACCACCAGCCTATTTTGTGCGAACCTTAAGTAAACAGTAACTTCTATTATTGGGTAAATATTCAATAATTCACATTGATATGTTATAAAAATCCTTGTTACTTTTTGTAAATAACATTTGCTTATTTAATGAACTCAACTGACTTGCACCCCTCTAGGCCAGAAGCTGGGTACGCCCATGTTGGCATTAGTGGGATTTATTCTCTGTTTACATTTCCAGATTGTTGGTGAAATAAGAAACGCCGCGCGCATGACAAATGTACTAATTTCAGACGAATTTTGGTATCATGGAGAGGTCAGAATTCCTTTTTTTTGTGATAACTTTAGAAATATTATATCATAAATAATCATACACTTCAACATCATTTTCAATAATAAGGTAGGTAACCTGTGTGGTTTTTCCACTCGCTCAAAACGCTGCAAATCGTTTTTTTGGGTTTATAACTTATCTTTATAATGAATCTGCCAAAACTTCCTCATGTTTTTCAGGCTGGTTGCTGGCCCGAGCCGCAAATGTGGTCGCTGCCATCTATCGCTATAGATTTGCTTAGCGCTGACGCAAATGATCAGTACTTTACGCTGGAAATACCGGCTCAGGTAATCCTAAAAATAATCCCCCTCCTAACCGATTCCGGCCACGGCGACTGCTTCACCTCGGTTCATGCGCCCTCATGTGGCCTAAATAGCCAATCTTCCTCAGGAAGGTACGCGCACACAGCGGGCACGTGAGGATACTATTTTCATAATTATATGCTATATGATATATGTTCCTCACACGGTCGAACCATTGGATCTTAAGGATTTTGCGCAGACATTTAAGGTGGATCCGGTCCTATGAGCGAATGTGACGACGGTACACCGTCCACGTTTCCGCGGAATACAGGATATTGGGCAGAGCAACTGCCATATACACCGAGATTTTTGTCGCTAGCTTTAAGTCATGTGAGCGGAAAACCCTGGCATGCAGCTTACCAAAAGCCGCAGCCGCAGCAGCAATCCTGCAGTTAATTTCAGCATCAAGCTCACACTTAGCAGATACAGTGCTCCCCAAGTAGCGAAAATTTTCAACCTGCTTCAGCCCCTCTGAATCGAGTTTAATGGCTAGTGTTTCATGACCGTTGTTGTCCAAGGACATAACTTCAGTCTTTCTTACACTAATTTTAAGGCCAAATCTACAGCAACTCTGATGAAAATCAGACACTAGCTGTTGCAGATCGCTTGGGGAATCCGCGACAAATCATCCGCATACATGATCTCAGTAACCAATGTATGCCTAACTTTTGTGCTGGACTTAAATCTGGCAAGGTTAAAAATACTACGGTCAGTGCGGAAACGGATGCGGAGACCACTGGATGAAGCCCGTAAGACATCACGAACTACGACTGCGAAGTATAAGGGAACAGTGTGGGCGCCAGGGCGCATCCCTGCTTCACCCCACAGGAAACCGGGAGAAGTCCGACTGTTCGCCATCAACAGCCGCACAGCACTCCATGTCATCATGCAGGAGCCGTAATAACCTTACGAACTTATTTGTACACCCAAGCTTCTCCAAAACAGTCCAGAGAGCCTGTCGAGGTATACTGTCAAACGTCTACCCACGCCAGGTAATCCTACTAATTTTATAAATGCAAAAGTTTGTGAGTGTGCGTTTGTTGTTTGTTACTCCTTCACGCTAATCGGCTAGACATTAAAATTCCGAGCTACTGCATATACTTATTACCGTGAGAATTTTCAAAAAAACCATATGTGAGGAAGTCTAGGATTTGAAATGACATTCCCGAGATTTTGATTTCCGTGAAAATTCTTAAAAATCCATCCCATAAATTACATAGTGGTCAATTCAATTCAATTCTTGAAAGTATAGCTCCATCGATACTATCGATGATTCCGCCAATGTCGAGGTTGGAAAAGACTATCAGTTTAGCCGTTATTCGGTAGATTCAGTGTGCGGTACATAGTGGTCTTTAAAATTGCACAAAAGCACGTGCACAAATTTCATGAAATTAACAGTCGTGATAAATAGTATATGTATATATAGCCAACTAACTTAAAACCTAAATTGCTAAAAGTGGCTCCGAAGCGGTAACGTTTCGTGTTCTCTGCCTACCCCATTTGGGAATACAGGCGTGATGTTTTGTGTTTGTTTTGTGTTTGTGTATATATAGCCTATATTTTATTCCAGCCAGTCGTCTATAATAACGTCTACCAGTCTACATACCATTTTTTTTTCTAAATTTCTAATCCGGCCCTTTTAGCGCAAAAGAATAACATTTTAATGATATCCCGAAATTTCATTCCGATTGTCAATCTATGTATATATAAGTTTAAAGTCTGGTATTTAATATTTGTTGACAGAACTATATGCGAGTGGTGACTGCGTCGACGGAGGTCGGGGCTATTTCAGAGTTTTGCTACAAGTTGGGGCTCGAAGCGGGGTCCGAGACTGTGCTTGGGTACACCGCGATGGAAGGATTAGAGGTAAAGAAAATCTATTAAACTTTCGAACGCGGAAGGAAAAAAAACCTGCATTCTGCCTTTGTCTCAAATAATATCAATAACGCGGATTAAGATAAAAATAGAAAAAGATAGCCTTAAATTTTGCACTGAGATGAGTACGACCAAAGCTACATCCAAGGCCCCGAGAACAAACATTCGTATCATTCATACAAATCTGCCCGGCCGGGAATCGAACCCAGCAGTTAACTATGCAGTTTAGTTTCTTTTTAAAAATCATAAAATGTTTTCATTTAGTAAATTTTCCTATTTTGAATGTTTTGAGTGCTTCAGAATCAACTCCAGAAAGCCAGACTTTTTACTAACACTCGCCAAAATTCCAGGTACTGTTTAATAGATCAGCCGGCTGGATCGGCTGGCAGACCTCAAACTGTGGCTCCAACGCTCGAATCACGGGGCCTTACAACGCCTCAAAGTCTCTAGTAGACACCTGCCAGTTAAGAAGACCCGTCTCAGAGACCGCTGTCTCAATAAAAGCCGCCCAATGGGCCCTTTGCGGCGTGTCTATAATAGCTGGTGGTGTGCTAGTGTACCTATTGGCCCCTTGTGTTAAAGCGTTATGCAAAAAACCTATAAGAACGCAACAGATTTCATTGTCGCAGACCGCTTTGTTTGAACAGGAGTCGTGATTATTTTAGTAACCAGTAGCCGTATTGCCTAAGCGCCCGAGTGCTCCCGACCGCATTCTCTATCTCTTTCTACCATCATCCTATACCGTGTTGCAGAAAGAACTAGCGAAAACGATTGTGATTCCGAGTACGTTAGATAATAAGCGCTCTGTATTTTGTAATTTATGTTATTATAGTCGACTACTTTTGTGTGCATGGTTTACTTGTAGCCAGTGGACGAAGAAACATGGACGAACGAGACTAATTCATTATCGGTTTTGTTCACATTAGTTAAACAAACTAGGAAGAATGAATATTTCATCCAAAATGTATGGTGTCATTTTTAGATGTTTTAAATAATTCAATTTTTTTTCGTTTACTAATAATGGTTGTAGAAGTAAATGCCACATCACAAACTTCATTATTTGTATGATTATTTAATGAGTGACCCACAGTTATAGGAGTAAGTGATTTGTGTGAAATGTAAGTCAAGTGATTCATAGTGAAATTAAGGTTTTGAAAGTGTTAATTTATTCTTAAGATTATTTTTTGTCTTTTTTTTTAATAGCTTATAATGTATGTGTATTTTTTTGTCTTAACTTATAATTATTTTTAGTTAGTGTTTGTGTCGACAGTAGATAGTAAATAAATAATAATTTTATCGTTTTCATATAGTGACGAAATAGCTCTTAAAGAGTGTATTTTACTCATAAGTCTGATGATGTTAGCTAGTCGTTAATTGTTAGATAATGAAATTTTGCGGCACATTTGGACATAGGAATTTTGAATTTATGAACTAAGTACATACCTAATACCTGTAGGAGCGGCCAAAGTGCTCAAAATAGGTATATGTGAACACTATGTTATTTGTCGAGGGCGTTAGTATCTCACTTCCAAGTCTCTACATTCTCGATAGAGTGGTCGTGCTCGTTTTAGACCTTAGATTCAGAGACATAACATTTGTATATCTATGTTCAAATATTTTTGGTCATATTGACCGCTAGTAGGTACCATCAGCCAAATATGTGATCTAAAGTTGATAATCTTTTGCATGTCATAAAACAATAATGCCAATAGACTTGTTTGTCAACTTGAAAGCTCGACTTTAGCGACATTTTTATTTGATAGGAACTTGTTTAAAAATTGATAGACCACTTATTTGGCTGATGGTACCCCTACTACTTATGCATGAAATGGCAACTATATTTAGAGCATTACTGTGAGTGTTTCTAATTGTAAACATATATTTTTCTATGTCCATCGACACTGTTTTTTTTCCCTCTATTTTTGGAAGTTAGAGTAGTCACAGATTTTTGGACACCTTCACCGCGTCCGATAATGTTGAAAAGTGTGTGTTTATCAAATTTATTTCTTGATTGAGCTACCTATCACTTTTAAAAGATAAATAAAACACAAGAAACAAACTAAATGTTAGTATACGCACACTGAAGAGATACTTATGTACATATTTTAAAAGTGTAAGTTAACATGTAGATTAAAAACATACAGTTTTCTTATCATTCAGAAACTCATGACTTGCCGGGGCAATATTTACGCCATGCTAAGGGTTTATTTAGTGTTTACTCTCTAGTGGTGAAATACGATTGTGTTTCTACAAAAGCAAGCAAAACAGTGGTGGGCAAACTTTCTTGTTAGGGGGCCAAAAAGTGACAGATATTTTAGAGGAGGGCCGGAATTAAACTAAAAATTATTTGTTTTTTAGTTTTTTAATCACCTTACCTCTACTCTCTACTACACGGCTAGTCTAGCTGACTCCTTTACCCGTGCATATATTACTTATTCTATTTTATATTAAGTACAGGGCGATCAAAATAATATTATTTATCGCGGGCCATATGGGTACTATTAATTTCGAAGGTACGTCGGCGGGCCGCTTTAAATTCCTTGGCGGGCCGGAGTTGCCTTGGACTTTGCTCATCACTGCGCTAAAAGCTCGGCGCCCCCTAAAACTAAACCATTTTGAAAACTTTACGTACCAGTAGGTATCCCTGCCCTGTTTAAGTATAAAGTGAGTCTGAAAATCTATAGTATTGACATAAGTATTGTGATATACCAATTTCTCAGTGTTTGTTTATTACGCTTTTAGAATTAGATAATTTGTGTTAAGTAAGGGTTGCCTCTTCGTTTAGAATATTGTTTTTTGTAAAACTGACCAAATATGTAAAAGGGTAAACAGCTAAAAAATATTGTTTATAATAAATTGATTGATTGACACTTTATGGTTATTTCTTTTCGTAATTTTATAAATCATCGAATACTCTAAAATCCCATACAATCAGGCTAGTTGTCCAATGTACTTATCAAAATATCCACTGTGTAGGTGGGTAATTAAATAACTACTGCATCATAATGTACACTGCACCACAACGTCCGCTCGGAATTCTGACTTTATCGTGATAGGTGACTATTTCTCAAAAAGTTGTCCATTTTCAGTTGTCCACTTATAAAAAAAAAACCTGACGCTATTTCAACACAAAAAATAAGTAATATTAAGTACTTTTACAAAACCTTGTGGCAAAGGTGATAAAAAGGCAGATAATCTTTGTTGTTGAATCCAATATAATGTTTCGATGTAGTTACAAGATTACATTGCATTTCCTGACAAGATTTCGTGACGTTTTCCTGACGTCAAGAAATTTTGGATGTTTATGTTTTATACAGTTTATGTTCTATGATCTCGTCCTTTAATATATCCGTTAATAATTTCTTGACAAACTGATTTCTTGTCAATTTCATGACGGGGCAACTTTTTGAGAAATAGGTATTTAAAGGTAATAACTGCACGCTTGTTGTGTCAGATATTGGTGCTGGTGGCTGTACGTACGTACATAAGATTGAATGAAAGTAATGCCACCTAGACATTTTTGTAAGTAAATGACATATGCATGACATTTTCATATTTGTGTGAAGTGTATTCAAATAGGTAACACAGATACTTATCCATTCGTGCCATGCCAGCTCTACTAAACCGACCGGTAGGTGTGACGTCACATGGCTTTAATCGGCTATGTTCATATTTTTTGTTTTATTTAATTGACAATAGTAAAAATGCGCGTCCGATATTTCTTGAAATCTAACTGACGGACTATTTATATACCTACCTACCTATTTTAAGGAATGTAGTCTATCAAAGGCAAAAAACATTATTGTTGTCGTGAAACAAATGAAACAGCTAATCCTCTGGCACCTAACTCTAGTTTTTTCTGTCGCAAAAAATTATGGGCAAAACTTTCAGTGAATGGAGTAGTGTGACTTGAAACTAGCCTGCCCACTTTCGCCTGTGTCAGCCCGTAAGGTTTGTTTAAGCCTAAGAGCTGTTACACATTCATTTTTGTTTGCAAGTTCGTGCCGACTGAGGCATCTTTCAACGAACTTCGTTGTAGGTTAGGTATTGGTGCAATTTGTTGCTTTTTGCCTTCAAGTCTGTAGGTATTAGGTAGGTATGCCATTTATTTGACATTATTTGTACTATTTATTGTCGGCAAGACATGATCAGCCGGTTCGATTAGCGTAAAAAGCGCAGTCAAAATTTCTTCATGATCATGCATTTCTGCTAAAATATCCTCCTACATAAGTCTTAACTTTTTTAAACTGATAAGTAGGTTTAGTACTTAAGACCTTCTTCAGCTGTTATTCTTAGTGTTAATTTGTTTTTTATAAAGTACATAAGGACTCACGAGGATATACTTAGCGGCAAGTTAGCGGCACAACGGTTTTCATTGACGTTAAATTAAATCACCCATGCCAAATTTCATGACTGTAAACCCAGCGTTTATTATTTCGAGATTTTATCCCTATCCCGTGGGAATATCGAGATAAAAAGTAGCCTATGTGTTATTCCAGACGTCCAGCTACCTACACACCAAATTTCATGACTCTAAGCCCATCGGTTGTTCTTTAGAGAATTTTCCCTTTCCCGTGGGAATATCGGGATAAAAAGTAGCCTACGTGTTATTCCAGACGTCCAGCTACCTACACACCAAATATCATGACTCTAAGCCCAGCGGTTGCTATTTAAAGATTTTATCCCTGTCTCGTGGGAATATCGGGATAAAAAGTATCCTACATTTTAATCCAGGTTATAAACTAACTTTTTGCCAAATTTCATGCAAATCCGTCCAGCCGTTTCAGCGTGAAGAAGTAGGTAACAAACATATTCACTCACAAACTTTCACATTTATAATATTAGTAGGAAGTAGGATTATCGTATTTTTTGCTACTTACTTATGTTACGTAGAATTTTCTAGATGCATTGCGAGTCTATAACGTAGGTAGCTATATTACTATATGACGTTTATTATGTACCTACATAAGCTACTGAGTATAATAGTACATTACTGCAGAGGCCGGGAAAGAAAGGCTTACAGGCCGAGTATGTATAGAGTATGGATAGGTATACGAGGCTAGCATGTTCTTTTACGCCGAGGCTTGTATACTTAGTGCTTTTCTTAAACATGCACTAAAATAAATCAAAACTCCTATAAATCAATGTTTTATTCGTAAGACAACTAAAATTGTACCAGACTCAAATTATAACTACCATCTATGTGTTTATTTCATTCTAACATGAAATTTTAAAACGTTAAAATAATCCTAAAAAAATCAAATTGCTTTAAAACATGTAGATATAACGGACTGCAAAAATTAAAAAATTACGTATCACGTTTCTAAACGAAACTTTTGAAATGACAATGGCACTACTCCAGTCAATCAAAAAACAAGAGCGTGTCGGACACGCCCAAAATAGGGTTCCGTAGCCATTACGAAGAAATTAAGTAGGTAATATTTTTCTAAGGATTGATACACTTACTACCATCCTGAATTTTTTCAAATTTGTCCACCCACCGGTTTAGATTTTAGAGGGGGGGAAGCCCGATTTTAATTAAAATTTGTACTTTAAAGTTGAATATTTCGCAAACATATTACTGAATCGAAAAATCGTCTTAGCAAACCCCTAATGGTTTTAAAATACCTATCTAACGATAGCCCACACTATAGGGTTGGATGAGAAAAAAAATCACCCCCACTTTGTCTATGGGAGGTATGATAATTTTTTTTTTTAATTTTTTTTATTGTACCATTTTGTCGGCATCGTTTATATATATATCCGTGCAAAATTACAGCTTTCTAGCATTGATAGTCCCTGAGCAAAGCCGCGGACGGACAGACAGACAGACACAGACATGGCGAAACTATAAGGGTTCCGTTTTGCCATTTTGGCTCCGGAACCCTAAAAAGACACTTGTCAATTTTCCCGCCATTACTTTTTTTATAGTGCGCAAGCACGTTCGGCTTTTAGGGCCATATACACGAACTGCAGCCCATTTAATCAGCTACAATAATACTTTATTATGTAAACTAAATTGTAATTTGACGTAAAACGCGTCGGCAATATTTACATATTATAGAATATTCATAGTCCTGTGAATTTATTCAGTAACTGATAAAATGAACCATAGAAATTCAGATTACTAATTGCAAGTCGTGTATACTTAATGGCATTTACCGCGGATATTTGATGTTTTGCATCGAAACAAAAGACTGTTGTCTTGCATGCTTGACCTGCAACAGTATATTTTGAAACCTGTTTTAAAGAACACAACATAAACATTACATGGCATGTTTGAGAAAAATAATGAATATGGTAAGTGACGTACACAAATACCTACAAACATATAACTAGTTTAATCCCCGGAAAATGAAATGATTTCCCTGAAGGTAACCTAAGCATGTACCTAAGCATTCGCTTGATATTCCTTCGATTAATCTGCTCGACCGGATATTACAATACGGATGCCTTCCCCTTGGAAATTATGAATTTCAATCGAAGTCTTATTGATTTTTAAGTAATTGAAACTCATAAGTGCACATTTTTTGACAACAGATGTGCAAATTGCGGAAAGTATCCAAAAAGCTGGAAAAGTTCTCGGAAATTTTCACATGATATATATACCTATAGGAAATTTAAATGTAAGAAACGGAAAGTTTTAATCCCCATACAAAGTTGTGAGAAATTTCAGAAAATTTCCTATATGAAAAATTCCGCAATTTTGAAAAGTTTCTTTTGGCACATCAGTAATTTCGGTAATTAGTTATGTAGTCCCGACAGTCATCTCATCATATAATAGGTTCTTGTAAGAAGGTTTTTATGGATAATAATAACAACGAAACGAATGTTTGTACAGTACGACAAAAATATAAACGAACATGACAAAAACGGAACTAACGATAATATATAAAAGGAGTAAATAGGCTTGTCATATTATTGCATATCTTGCTGATGTATTGTATTGTATGTTAAATTGATGCACTCGGCTACAGTTGCACTTTAAAGTTTCACAGCCAAAATTGCAAGCTCAGCCGTGGTGTGGAAATGAGTTTCGTAATTTTAACTTGTCTCGGTCAAAACACACTGAAATCAAGGCTTTATGAAAGTAGACTGTACCTAATAGTACCTAGGTATTATGTGTAATATTATAACAGAGGCCGAATTTTTTACATTTACTCGTAGAGGATGACCACCAAAAAGATGGACAGACGATATTCGGCAACAAGCTGGCGTAAACTGGATGCGAGTGGCAGTGGATAGGCAAGACTGGAAAAGTAGAGAGGAGGCCTATGTCCGAAGACGGGCGCTATAAGGGCTGTTATAGATAGATAGATAGATTTACTCGTAGAATTTCTAGCTCTGTAAATGATGGATAAGTAATACAATACATTTACAAAATTATATAAATTTAGGGTTTATATACTTTGCTCAAATTATATCACAGTTACCGTAAAGTATGAACACTTTAATTAAACAAATCTTATTTGGTAACTAATAATAATGCATTAAATTGTCCATTGTCTAGCATAAGCTTAGTTCGAAATATTTGTTTTGTATTATGTGAAAAATCACCTGTATAACTCCAAAACGTGAGTGTTGTTATGAATGTGATGATTAATGCATAAATTAGGTGCCTATCTACCTAAAGAAAAAAAACTTAATGTTAGGGCCATTATATTTCTGTCGTTCCTTGGGTTGCGTTGCGTTTTTTTTATTATTTAATATATCATGCGATCTGCTATCTTGCGATTCTTGCGAAGACTGGTGCGCCATTGAGGAATTCGCCTCTATATGATTACTAATAAGTATATTGACATGCGGTGAGATCCCCTTAATACTGGCGCTTAAGCCTCCTAATCGTAGTGGTTCACTAAGATCTGTTGCAAAGATGTTAGTATATGCTTCAATATCATTTTTATAGGTTCTTGTTCCCTGCTCAACTTTTTTTTGGACAGTTTTGATTTTGAGATACTCATGCAGTTCAGCCATCCTGGTGAACACTGGGGTCGCATTTATTTAAAATTAATTTTAGAAATAAGTAGCTATCCTATTTTTCAAGTGATTTTAGGGGGAGAGACAATCATGAACCCCCTCAGAATACACCCGCGACCAACTAAAATCAAGACTGTTATTACACCTTTTCTCTAAAGTTTTACCATAGAAATCTCAATTCCATAATTAATCTGAAAAAAAGCGAAACAAGGATAGCTATTCAAATCGGATCTGAGCGATCGATTAAATTATTCAGTCGTTTCGAGCGTTTTGTACCGATTTGCATAGAAACGAGATCAGACAAGGCAGAAGTCACAAGTCGCAACTGAAATGAAATCCCGATTATGCCGAGATTGGTGCCCGTCGTGCCTAATGCCCTGTAGAGAGAAATTTAATTTTCTACACGATGGAACTTTTCATTACACTCGGGTAGGTGCAAGTGGTTTGAAGTGCTGGAGCAAGAGGTTTCTGTTGCAGTTATGATTTTACTTTATTTTCGACAAGGTGTAGAGCTATTAGCGAACCGGACTGAAGAATGTTTTTTGTTTGTGTCTTGTGTAGATCAGAGGAGGTTTGGCACAAAAGTATGGTCAAAAAGTTCAGTCATAAAATCGCTGTGAACTTACGACCGCAGGCCTCTTATCACGCAGACTATATGCAAGTAACTCCATTGTACTATCAACTGCAGAAGTTAATACCTACGGAAACTAGACTAGACTATACGTTGTATTTCCCTAAAACTTTAAAAAAAACATGACAGCCGAAGTCTCGTACTTTTTTTTGAAGTCTGATAAAAAAGACTGTATTGCTGAACTAAGTATAACAGGACCTACTCATTAATAGCACAGGAAGGTGAGGTTATTAACAGTGGGAAACTAATCAAACAATAGTCAATTAACATTGAAACTCACTGACTCAATAAAAAACAAGCCATTAAAATAATAATTTAATTACGCATGATATCACATAAACTTAACGTGCTAACCATTGAGCTAAGGCATATTTCTGATACCTATACATAACGAAAAGAAGTAAGTAGTCACTGTATTTACCACAAAATATTAGTACTTAGTACGAAATGTATCATAAATGAACACTGCGGCTCTACATTTATTTTGGTAGGTATTTACACTAGTTTTTGATATGAAAATAAAGCATTTTATCTTGTAATCGATTACAGTGTGTGAAAAAGCAATTAAGGCTTTATGTTCGTGATTATCTCTAGTACTTATGACTTTAATTGCGACTATACAAACTTACTAAGTAGGTACTAAGTATTGTATTTAAGGCGCGAAGAGTTCGTCGAAAGGAACGTTTTTGTAGAGTTTGTTGACAATTTCGTGAACTTTATTGGCAACGGCTTTGTTGTAAGGGGGTCCGAGCTCCTTTATGAGGTCTCGCCAATTGTCGTTCATGACCTGATTGATCGTATCACCTGGGAACAGAAATGTTATTGTTAAAAGAGTAAAAATAGTGCATAAGCCAAACTGGCAGCATGAAGCCGTATTAACACGGCGTATGAAATATCGTTGCGAGTTGCAATGGTCAACTGGGGATCAATTTAGAATCCACATCTGTAAAAACGCCACTAGTTTTTTTTTTTAATTGTGTTGAAGTAGAAATACGAGCAATCAAGTAGTAAATTAGAGCCCTTTCGTGTTGCCAATTAGTCCAAAATTATATTTGAACTATACTTTTGTAACAGCACATATTTTTATTACTTTCGAATGATATTTTCGAGTGTTGTGATTTCCAAAATTTGGTCCTTTCATCATATAAATCTATAGCCTCGCCCTAATGCTTCACTATGCAATTGTCAGTCGCTCAGTCACAACATAATGTACCTAAGCATATGAATAGGAACTAATCGTTTCGCATTTGAATAAATTCATTCAGGTAATTCTCTGACGTCAAACCTTATTACTATTATCTACTTACCTAAATAAATATAAGGTTTGAATATTTTCGTTTGGCAAACCGAAGAGTAAGAGAAGCGTGACTTTGTTATTTATTACCTTTGGATGCAACACCTCGCAATTTGTGTACACAATCTTTGACATTCTTGTGCTGACGACAACAGCAAAAAAAAGGGCAATCCAATGGAAATCGAGTTATTAGGTAGTGCATATATTGTCCCGGAATATTATGCCGTTTTGTCAAAAGGCACAAGATAGAGTAAACGTGTTAAGGATACTCGATGCTGCTTGATAATGACAGGAAAAGTGAAGGGAAAGAGACGCACTGGGTGAAGGAAGATATCATGGCTGCGAAACATCCAGGAGTGGGCAGGCATTGCTTCCTTCGAAGAGCTGTTCCGCAAGGCTACCAATACTGAACTGACGCTACAAGAACCAGAATGCCAACCTTCAAAATTTAAACAGGCTTTAAAGAAAAAGAGTGGGATCGGGTAGGTAAGGTAATGATGTCATCCAAAAAATGAGCACGGAGACAAATCATGCAACAGGGTAAAGTACACAGTCACGGCCTTGCATTAATGCTATAAGATGGTCACACGTGATAAATATTACTATGCCATCGTATTTGCATTTATGACTATTATACCGAGAACTTGAACAATTAACGCATGTTTTGTGAACTTGGGTAAATTCCCAAGTATATTTTCCACAAATTTGTGCAAACAAACCATCATCATCATCATATTGAGGGTTTAAAGTCAAATGGTTTAAGCGACATTTTGGGTGAAATTGACTTATCTGTATATTTGAAATCAGCACATTTTACTGAGTCGAATGGTCTGGGTTGCGGCCGATTCGGAGCATTTTTTCAGCACTTCAACCAATTAGACTTTTGGTAAAATTTCGCGAAATCCATTGTTTAACCGACATAAAATACACAAAATTATGGAAGGGTAGGACCTAAAACATATATCTAAGTTAAAGTGTGTTACATAAGCTGTTGTAGCTTTTTCATTGTATTATTAGATGGCTATTAAAGCGTTTTTGTTAACATTGTTTTGCTATAAACGGGTCGGATAAATCACTTTTTTTTTACAGAAAACTACATGACGTGTCGCTTAAACTTTTTTCTTCGATATTGATATCCACAAAGATAGTCGCTTGAAACAATTTGGCTTCACTAGGTTTTAAACAACTTTGGCACTTCAACTGTTTTGCTTTTACCAAAAATATCCTAACTTATTAGAATTCAACTGTTTTTTGTATTTTTTTTATTTAAGATGATTGTCGCCTATCATTTATCTACTTAGATTTTCCATGTAACATCGGTAAAATTTAGACCTACCAGATATAAGTTTCCATAACTAAAATGGCTGAACGGCCAATCTTGATTTTAAACTTGATAAAATTGGCATTTCATATTTCTATGGGAGCAATAGTCGTTTGAGATACTTTCCTTCCCTGACATTCAACTTTAAATGGAATATAAGCTGTTTGTCCTCCATTGTTCTTTGTCTGGATAAGTCGGTTCAGTCAAAATGCTTTAGATAAGTTATGATTTAATAGTTACTTAAAGCATTTTGCTTTTTCCTGATAATTGACTATATTGGATTTCAACCGTTCTTCCTTCAACTGAAATTTAGACAAATTGTGGAATTTTGTATTAAGCGACTTCTAAATCAGAAACTAACTATATTTTTTTTACAGAACTTATATACAAATAAAGGATATTTTAATACAAATTGTTGTAGAGTACTTTGAAGATTCTAAATTAAGCAATATTTTTTTATGTTTTTTTTTACGAAAATAATCTTTCAAATAGCTCTCCTGTAAAGTTAAAAAATTGTCGCCTAAACCAACTTGGCTTTTAACCCTCCTATCAGCCGTAAGACGTCCACTGTTGGACATAGGCCTCATCCACATACATCTTGTTGCGTCGGTGTCCACCGTGAATCCACAGCTTTTAAGTTCGTTCTTTTAAGTCATGGTCAATATCAAGTAGAAAATATGTCAGAGTAGTTAAGCTTCTATTGAGTCATAATGGTGGAAACTTACCTATGGAATCACCGCCGAGTAGGTTGGTGAGGTGGAACCACACTCTGCCATAGGTTTGACTCTGCTTCAGATCGTAAGTCTCTATGTATTCTACTCCATTTGAGTCGGTGTTCTTCCTAACTTTATACTTAATTAGGATGTCGGTGTCAACTGAAAGAAAAAAAGTTTTCCTTGATAATCCCAATTTTACTAATATTACAATTGTGAAAGTTTGTAAGGTGTTTCTTTTATTTGTGATTCAGTTATAATTTGCAATGAAATTGTAATTAAATAAATATCATGGGATGATTAGCACCAATAAGTTTCGGAACTAAACAAAGCTTGTACACAGACATGGTTTACTAATGTTTCGGCGAATAACGTTTGGCAACATGTTTCTTTTCGCAACTTTTCATTTCCCTGTTTAATTATTTCTGCAACTGTAAATATTTCAGGGTTTTTATAAAACTAACCTATAGTCAAAATACCACCAACGAGACTTATCACGCTTAAACTAACCTAACCTAAAGGGTTCTACACGATGGCTCTCCTGAAACATTTACAGTTTTTGAGTTTGCGAAATGAAAAGTTGAGAAATTAAACAGGTTGCCAAACGTTACGTTCATCTGCAAAATAAATTACCATGAAATTGATTGTGAAAACGATTCATCCTATGACGCCTTTTAGTTTCTTCGACCGTGTCTACTATGGATAAACTATACTACGCATACTAAGCACTATCTGTAACGAAAACACACTCTTAAAAAGATAATGCAAATGTTAGACATAGATTAAACGTACATTTTGGTAAATTAATGGCTTTCTAGCTTTTTATGAATAAGGAGTTACTTCAGACCTAAATTTCGTGATTAGAGTAATAAATCAGTAATAAGTTCGTTCAAACTCAAAATGCCGTTGGATTTCATCGGATTTTATGACAAGATTTACATAGGTCCGCAATGTAAATCTTTAATCAAGTATGAACTTTGTTAAAAAAGTTAGAATTTAATTAGAATAGTATTTTATTGGGAAAGATTTCACGAAATACTGAACTATCCTTTAACCATGGCTTTGCTCACGAGAAACATTATATTAGGCAGTTAATTTCAGGAATTAAACCAAATTCAGGGATTTAACTAAATTCCCCTTGGAATTTCCAAGAAACACATGTGTTTTTATTTACATTGTGTGAATGTTCAACGCACAATGTGCAAAATTTTATATCTCTAAGTAGGACTGCGGACTCTGAGGACTAGGACTCTAAGCGGCTGAGATTTCGGGCTGTTACCTACTGGAGATAATATTGGGAATGGGAACATCGGGATCAAAAGTAGCCTTGCAGCTATTCTACATAGTAAATCAAATGTATAATCTACATCCGCCCAGCCGTTTTACCGTGAAAAAGTAGCATACACACTTGCGGAAATCATTTAATCTTACAGTCGAATTGGGATTCCAGGATGTCATTATTTCTCTCGGAAATTCCGTAGGTAAAATAAGATCATGGTCTTTTTATACACACACACGTCATTTAATTTTGTGTCATTTTTAGTATTCTTTGATACTTTTTTTTTAATTTTCCAAATTTGACCTGTAATGTTCGTAAATTATGGTGTAGGTAATTTTATGCTGAATGCTCATCCATTTAAACTAAACTAATAAGTAGGAGGATTAATATGAAGCAAGACATTTATTCAACTGTTAATAAGTACCTATTTATTATTAAATCACAAGATTGTCAAATAGGGTAATAAGTCAAGATTAATGTGGATATTGCGACGCTGTTCTATAATTAAATAATTCGCTGGATTACCATTGTAATTTCAACACGGCGTCTGTAATTTTCCGTGATTAAATACGGCTACCTTTAATTATTAAAATATTTGCGTAATCAACTCGCTCGCTCTGGGCGAAGGCAATCTTTGTCGTGTTAAGATCCAAGTGTAAATTGATAATTTATGCCTACTAACATTACAAATGAAACAGTCCTAATGAGTGACTGTAACAATAACGTGGCAATTAGAGTTTATCTAATACCAAAATAGTTTAGGAGTAAAAATAGTCAAAATAATGGAATGAACAGTTGTTTTCTTTTAATGAAACACAAGCCAGACCCTCGGCTTCACTTGCGGAAATCATTAAATCTCACAGTCGAATTGGGATTCCAGTATGTTATTATTTCTCATGGAAATTCCTTAAAATTTGATTGCGGTGTTCTTATGGGTACCTACGTTGTAAGATGAACACCATGGAAAATTTCATGCCTCTAGATATAGAGGTTGGATTTTGCGTGATAAAGTTACAAACACTCACACGAGCGCACTCACAAAACATACAATTTCGACGATAGAAGTATACTTCTATTGTCGTAATTTAGAAGTATACTTCTATCGTCGTAATTTAATGTTAACCTGGTTAACGGTTTTTTAGGGTTGCGTAGTCAAAATGGCAAAATGGAACCTTTATAGTTTCACCATGTTTATCTGTCCGTGTATTCATGTGTGTGTGTGTCCATGACTTAGCTTAGGGCCTCTTTGAACCTACTACAAAACTGTAACTAGACATGGTGTAGCTAAGAAATAATTAGGTACCTATAAGACAAGGTAGTAGAAAAATGACATTTAGCGTAGGTATGCGTAAAGTGAGGACATTTTTTTATTTCTTTTTTTGTTTGAGTTTCAATCATTCAGCAGCTGTAAGTTAATTTAAGTTCATGATAAACAAACTGCTCGAATCACATCCACGCACATCTCTGGTGGAAACGAAGCCTTATGATTACGACTTTACGTCACAAAGAAGGGTAATGACCGCAAGGTGCTAAAAATATGTAGTCAACGTAGAGCTATAAATAAACTAAAATGGAATACTTCAAAAGCAGCAAGTATCTAAGCTTCAAGTTACCATTTCTAAGGAGATTTTTTCTAGTCTAGAATTTCAATCTGCAAATTATCATTCCACATACAAAATCACAATGGCGTTTAGGGCTGAACCAAAAGTTTATCGAAAAAAAAAACGTTAAAATTTCTGTATAGAAAACTGAAAATAGTTTCAAAATAAGTAGTTTAAACATGTAAAAACACGACGTTCCTAGGTACATACATAGTGGTAACTGCCTAACTGCCCTATTATCAGATCATGGAACCTGTCTTTGGTCACAATGCGCTCTGAGGCTATTCCAACAAGTCTAAACACGGCTAGGTTTCGTGGTTCTGTCTTAGAGTTCCAGTGCCTGACTGCTCCATTATCAGACCCTGGATACCACCCTTAGTCAAAATATACCCTAATAACATTCTAATTCTAATAAACCCAAACATGGTTAGGTTAGGTTACATTGTTTGTCTTGTCAGCGTTTGCGTCATGTCATAATTGGATAATTTCCTGGGTAAAAAATATTATTAATTGTATATAATATTTCAGAGTTAAATAATTATTATTTATTTATGACGGTGAAAGCATTCTACACTTCCACTGAACGTAGATACAGTTAATGTTTAGTTTTGAAACCAAGGGACCCGATACATCCCTGTATTATTATTATTATTTTTGTAATTTTTTTCTTCAATTGTATACTGTAGTTTGTAAGTATTTTATATGTAATTATTTTATTTTGAAAAAATGACTTTCTGCCAAGTTTCTTGCGGCGCATTCTTCTTGGCAATGATGGTCTTTCCGAAAGCGCTGGTAGTTTAAAAAATGACGTGTAAAAGTGCCCATTGCGGCCTATTTACACGTCATTGAAATGATTTGAATTTGATTTTACATTGAAATGATTTGAATTTGAATTTTGAATTTGAATTTGAATATTCTTTTTAGTCTGTTAGACTAAAAATAATAGATTATAAGAAAATATTGGACCCGTATTTTTTCTCTTGGCAATCAAACAAAAAAACACAAGGATGAAGCGCGTTAAGCTCGGGAGTGCGGGTCCGTGCTGTCACGCCGTGCAAACAAGTGTCGCACCGCGTGACGTCACGCGGAACTTTAACGGGTTAAATTTCATCATTTTTTGTTTGAAAAAAAAACTTGTCATATTTTCTGATGAACTAAAACAATATTTCGCTCACCCGCGACCTTATGATAGCTACGTTCATGCAATAAAGGTGTGTTCGTGCGGTTCCTCCACCTCCACACTGTAAGAACACACACAAATCACGCAAATCCATCTATGACCACCACCACACTACACCGCGCGTTTCGAACTCAACCAGAGCTCAGCTTCAGAGCAACACAACCTATTTTTTTACATAAAACTGAATGATTGACCCCTATCTCACCTGATTATTTAAATTAACTACTAATTTGAATTTTTCAGAATACTAATCTATTATCAGTGTAAACTGTAGCTTGCCACGTTTATGGAATTGGGGCGAGGTCTTGTTTCATGTTGTGGAATAGATTAAAGAATAATCATTAAACAAAACACTCACGAGCTTTGACGGTGATTTTCCCATTGCCCTTGAAGGGTATGAGGAGCAGTCTGCCGTCGGTCTCGTAGTCACCCTGGAAGGTCATGTTGCCAAACATCTTCATCAATCCGGAGTTCTTGTCGAAGTTCCACCTAAACAGTAATTATGTTGGCTTAATTACGCGGTACGATGGTAATATGACCTATAATGCCCTCTCCCGCAAAGTTGGGTTCGCACTTCTGTGTTTTTTTTCATAAAACTGACATCGTGATTGACCCATTTATCTCACTTGATGAAAAGGTATCTCACTAGATCAGTAACAGTTAATTCATTCTAGCCTTGAAGAGTCATAGCTTGCATCTATCAGAAAATACAGACGATGAGAGTTTTCCGGTATTCACATGTGAAGTTACGTTTGAAATGTATGTACCTATTACAAGTTTTGCGGTGGAGGAAAACATCGTGAACCTGCATTCTTTTGCTGGCCCACGTGAAAATTACAGTCAATATCTCTCAGAACCATTTTGCTTAAAATATTTACAAGTTCAATGAACGTTTGTCATATTTTTTAAACTTTTATTTCATATTTATGTATGTAAATTACTTGTAATTGGCCGGTTTGCCTTCAGGCGGCCGAATATCGTGCAAAGTAGCATTGCGTTGTGTTGGCCTTAGGAATATTACTGGCCGAATGATTACACACCAGGCTTCCAAGGACTCTCTTTCTTGCCCAACATGCCTGCATATGTTTAACGTTAATGAAGTAAAAATTTAAAGACTAACTCACTTCCGTCCTTATTAAAAAACGCTTGTTCAGTTTATTTTTTAATACATCAGTTCATTTTGCCAATGTTAAGGTTTTTATTTTGTCATTGATCGCTACGAGTACCTTACCTACTTCCCTGCCACAGTCCGATGTTATCATATTTTTTTCTTTACATTATTTATGTATAATATGTAGGTAGTATAAAATAAAACCTATGTATATTTTATATGTTTAGATACGTATGCTATTTACACAACGGATTTTAGAGCGGTTTTGATCATCAGTTAGTAAATTTTTACGGAGGGTTTGTTATATTGATAAATGTACTAGAGATGCGCTCTGGCTTCGCGCGTATAGTTTTGGGGAAAGGAATCTGAAAAGTCTGAAGTGCTCGTGGTTATTTTCTTAATTGTACCCGTGTGAAGCCGGGGCGCGTTGCTAGTTTGTAAATAAATGGAAAAGGGCAACCGCAACGCTCGAGCATACGTTTGTGTTTACTAAACTTTATATTTAAAAAATATATACTAACACTGCCACGCAAATTGGCTATTTGTAGGCATTAAATACGCTTTTGTACCTACCTATTTTTGGACAAAAAAGTGGATTGGTAGATAGATTGGCATTTCTTTTTTTATCTCTCACTTTGATATTTGACTTTGACAGACAAACTATAGTATTATAAGATAAGAATAAGGACAGAAGCTGAAGCTCCAGCAACATGTTTAATAAATATACTACAAAGGAACGGATGTTATAAGTATGACGTTAGATTCCGTTATTTACTTACAATAAATTCTTATTTTGCAAAAGTAATTTAAAGTAATCCAAATGGATTAATAATATTAATTTTCATAATTTTTTTCGTATTCAATTATACCTACAACTCAATAAAACCTGCGTAAAGTAACTTAGAATCATCATAATTTTAACCAGTAAGTAAGTTATAAGTTTTAATAACATTTTCGCGACTAATGGTTATAAATTATACTCGTATTGATAGGTACATATTTTTCTTTGTTTTTGCCTTTTTAAATCAAATGTTAACAAAAAACTTCTCATAGACTACCACTTAACTTTTTCGATATAGATAACTTGACAGGTTTTTAAAGATTAAAAACCAAACAGGTTTATATAATTGCCGGCAAGTATGAACATTAATCAAATTCATGTATAATTTATCTAATCCACAGCAGGAGGAAAGGCAGTAAATTAAACAAAAAAGGGTTTTAAAGTTCAATAATATACATAAATGTACCTACAAGTAGCGTGTAGAGAAGTGAGAGAATGAGAGAGTGAGATAGCGTGCATTTGTTATGTCTTCGGATGCAATATCTCGCAGTTAGTTCACACAAGCTTTGCAATGCCTGTCACTGACGTCACATGAAGACATATGCAACCCGGAATCGAGTTGCTAGGCCCTCAGACTCTGGCAACACGCAGTTCCTTGTCACAATGTCTTCGCTTCGACCTTGAAATAGTTAAACTAGTATTTCACGTACCTGACTTCTTTGATTTCCATTTTCTTCAGACCTTTTAGGAATAAGTTCTTGCTTTTTATATTAAAAGTGCCCGCCTTAGCCGAGATTTCGTCGAGAGCCAATGGATCCAAGGGCTCCATGCCAAACTGAGGGATTCCTTTCGAAAACTCCAACTGAATATTTCTTGCTTGCTGTGTCACGCATTCCGTAAGCTGGTCAGCGGGCAAACTTCTTGAGCATGGCTTGATGTAAGAAGCTGGAAATTATAACACGACGGTAACCTACATATATCTATATATTTCAAAGGGAAAAAAATATATAAAATTGAAAACTAATATATAAACAACATTTTCTTTTTGATTTCAGTTAAAGGGACAATTGTGGCCTAACTTTACTGTTTATAAGATAATCAAGAATTAGATGAATAATTATGAGCAATAAACAATAAACAGTGGCAAAGGTTATAAAATTTACATCTCTATAGGTACTAATATTCTTTGATATATACACTTGACCGGTGACATTGTCGTGACACTTAGGTATGTGTCTCATCAATGTCTCTCTCTTATGAGAGACATGATAAAACACCCTTTTTTAACCTTCTTTTGTTTGCTAAATATGTATGAATTAAAAACGCTTTAGTTACAGACATTAAAAAAAAACATAAACCTTTGCACTGTGTATAATTAATTATCTTAGTTAACTCTTGATTATCTTCTAAACAGTATTAGTGAAGCTATACCACGCGCCATAACAGCCTAAAAGTTCATTACTTAATAAATACTCAGTTTTGACGCATTTTTGAGATACGTTTTTTAAGCGACGTCTTTACGTTACTCCCGGATTGTGTTCGAATCGCTTTACGGTATAGTGCCTATTCAATTATTGGAATGCAATTATACCTTTATAGTTTTTGTGGTACTAGTCGTGGCAATGAACTTTTAGGCAAAGTTAGACGGCGGAAGGTATAGGTACTACTGTCTTGGTGAAATAAACTTTATTTATTTATTAACGGAGATTTAATGGAAAACAAAAATATTACGGTGTATATTAGCAATATATTGCTTAAATATATACAGTATAGTCAGTAGGTATATACATAGACATACATACATACAAATATAGTCAGTAGGTAGCGAAACTTATGTACACACAGAACAGATTCTTTTATGACCTACATTAAATAAATTAATACCACAAGTGTCTTTACCTATTCACTAATCTCTCGTAAAACTTTTTATTTACTAAAACAATTAATTGGGCAAACATTAATATAACCTGTTTTCTAAGAAAGTTTATGGATTACAATAAAATCCCGTAGTATAAGTAATACTATGTGCAATGTTTTAACGTGCCTTCTATTTATCGCATTTTTAAAGATCATTAGAAAAAAAAATGTTTTCACACAAACAAACAACACAAAACACAACTGACTGAACCGGAACTTCGTAAATTATAAGCGGAGTGGTTACTTTGCCTCTTAAAATTGATTTCAATGGAAATAAAATTATTTTAACGAAATAAAATTGACTTCAAAAAGTTTCTTAGGGATGATATTTTTTTAATCAAAAAAAGTACAATCGAATTGATAACTTCCTCCTTTATTTAAGTCGGTTAAAAATTAAATGGGACCAAACAGGAAGTATATGTACTCTTCTCAACAATGCAAAAAAATCCAAATCGATTCATAATCAATGGAGTTTTCATATAATGAACATAAAACAAAACAACTGAATTGAGAATATCTTCCATTTTTGAAGTCTGTTAACAAAATTACACTTTCTCCTTTTTCCCATGGCGCTCTAAACATTAGCTAACTACTCAAGAACATGGGACCACGAGTCTTCTATGGGTGCTTCAATAAGGGTCGACAAGGGTCACTGGATTAATTTATTTCCTCGCTACAAGGAAGTACTCTGCAAGGGTGCCCTCATTGTCTATAGCCATCAAAGTGATTCCTAAATTGGAGCCTTATAATGGAAGGAAGTGAGCCCCCCAGAAGTTAACTCGCGTTATATAAAAGAAACTGGGCCTGTAGAAGATGGTACCAACTTTTCCTAACCTTTTAAGATAAAAGGACCAAGAACCTATTGATATTGTAGCTAAGGGAATAGCGTAAATATCACACTTTCGACTGCCACACTTCGGGTTTGCGTACGTCGTGTCGCACACGACAGGCTTCACTAGAAGCGTTCATAGAGCTTTTCTACTTTAAAGTGGGCCGTATACTTTTTTTTTAATTAAAAGAAATTAGGTTTTTCTTATTTACAATTACGATTAGGTACTTACTTGATTCGATCACTGTAATATTATTATTTGATTATATAACGAAAAGTACCCTTAATTTTCAGAATCAGAGAGTTTTTAAAATACATTTTATAATTTAATTTATTTCTATCGTTACATAATCGATTTCGTTTTTTTTATGCATCAGAACCCTTCATAAGATCCTGAATGGGTAAGTAGAATCTATAAAATGACCTATTTCTGCAATGTTTTAACTTTAGTTATGAAAATTTCAAATTGAAAGTGCTTTTGAACCAACTGTTCCAATGGATCATAAGGGAATTTTTTATTTCAAATAAAAAAAATAAAACAAATGTTGGAACTTACGTAAATTAGACGCTCTTGAGCCAATTATGGCTATTAC
Source organism: Choristoneura fumiferana (assembly GCF_025370935.1). Classification (NCBI taxonomy): domain Eukaryota; kingdom Metazoa; phylum Arthropoda; class Insecta; order Lepidoptera; family Tortricidae; genus Choristoneura; species Choristoneura fumiferana. The sequence continues at coordinate 8,943,134 of NC_133487.1, read as the reverse complement.
ACAAAGAACAATTAATTCGAACTTCATGGTGGAACGACTTATCGTGGCAGGGCGTTGTTGCACAATGCTTGAAAATGTTAGTGTTCTCCACTTTTATGTCGGCAAACTAACAGTCATAATATAAAAACAAAAACGACGCGTCGCATGTCTTTAAAACGGTGATTTCATTTTTTTCGTATTTTTTTCTCTACTTATGCGTAAGAGGATAATTATACTGTTGAATCTATCATCATGGCTCGGATCGGCAGAAATACTCTGAATTTATAAACATGAGAATATTGCACTGGTTTTTATAGTCATTTGTAATAAATATTAGTATTTTTGTCGTAAAAGTAAAAAAGTTGCTCATTTTTAATAACTATTTGTCTTAAAGCATAACTGGTTCGGAACACTTCTTAATATGACGATATCATACATAATATTGTTGAGTATGTATTTATAAATTGAAAGTGGTTTTAAATGTCATGGTCTGTGAGGTTCTTACTTCCGATTTTTTTTTATTCATACTATCTAGTTCTTGTTTTCATATTGTTTTTAACTTATTTGTCACAAAGTTATTTTTAACATCCTAAAAATATTTCAAACATTCTAACTTGATGATTGGCAATCTAGCACCGTCCGCTTTAAGCGAAACTTTTTTCCACGCACGAACCAGCATAAAGTATGGAACCACCAGGGCTACTACGAATCTCGAAACTCGAAGTTCGTGTCGTGCGGTCCCTCTGACACTTATAGCATTTAATATGAAAGCTAGAGGGACGGTACGATACGAACTTCGAGTTTCGAGTTTCGTAGTAGCCCTTCAGCTTCCTGGGACGGTGTTTCCCGAGCGGTATAAATAAGGGATCTTAAAAAATTAAAAAAAAAAACCACTTCTAACACTTCTATTATTTTACAATGTCAAAGTGGTAACTAACAGCCCGGATTGACCTATTTAAGAATAGTTAAGCTTAGTGAGTCATAACAGATATGGATATGATATGATACTTTTACTGTTATATTATAAGAGTAGGTAGGTACTTTGAAGTTTGATTGTTTAATAGGGTTCCATATTAAAAATGATTAGTTTAGGACCCTATACATTGAGCATCACCAAGACAACCACAATGCAACAATGCCCTAGGAACAAGAGCATTATTGTTAGGTATGGGTGTGCATTATTATACACCACGTCGACAAAGTGGTACAATGAAGTTATTATTTTATAAGTTACTCCTAAGGTGTGAGGTGTGAGGTGTCATGAAAAAGGTTTTGTTTAAATATTGTAGTGGAGATTTTTTTCCCGTCTACCCTTATTAAATACAGGTATACCTAGTATCATCCACGAAGACGCGTGATTTTGTCAAAATTAGACATTAATGACATTGTAATAAGATAAGAACCACGGCACGCGTAATCGTGAATGACTCTACCTATAGACAGGGTAAATGAACGTTCCTACTTTTTAAGATCTTATCACAACATTACGCACAATAAAGACCTTGAGTTTGAGTCACATATTTTCGAATAAGTAGGTCTTTTAAAATCAGGGTTGTTAAGACGGTTTTTCGATATAAATATTCAACTTTAACGTGTAATTTTTGTTAGTGTAGTTTTTGTACAGCGTCCCCCCCACTCTCAAAGTTTGAAAATTAAAAAAAAAACATGATGGGAGTAAATAACTATATCAAACAGTAAAGAAAACTATTATTATGGCTCAGTTTGCTTGAGAATTTTTAGTAGTTAAAGAGTAAATAGCCAGTGTAACTTATAAAATAGGGTATGCAAAGATTTTTTCGTAATGGCTATTCTAGGCGTATCCAACACGCTTTTGGCCGGTTTTTCTATGAATTGTAACTAACAAAAGTGCCCAGCAGTGGGACGTATATAGGCTGGGATGATGATAACATTATAACAACCTAACATCGGAATTAATTTCCATAGCAAAAAGTTAATTGGGTGCAAATTCCAGAAAACCTCGTAGGTACGTCAATCGGAATCGGTGGGTAATGGAAATATCAAATAACTCGTTTGTTTACATAGTCTGACTTTGTACCAATATTTTCTCTTAATAATGCTAAGAGCTACATGAATAAGCTATTAAGTATTTTGACAGTGTTTGCTGGCAAACCTGATTCGCCTATATATTCTCCCGTATCAATAATTTAATGGTTTTGGTTCGGCAAACATGTATGAAGTGAATCAAATAATCTGTAAACTACTAACTAACATAACATTAGGTCGTAAGATAATTTTGTATTTACTAACCAACGGATCTAAATTATCTGCCATAAATGATTTATTATTATTATTATTATTAATCTTTTTCTTCTACAAAAAGAGGATTAGAATTGAATATGTAACAAAGGGGTTGCGAAGGGTAATCCGTGATCAGAAATAATGTCATCTTTCCATTTCGAGATATATATGGTTTATTTCTTAAGTATATACAATAATTCCGTAACCAAGTTAAATATGATAAGTAGCGTCCTCCTCTCAATGTTAGAAGAAGTAGCTACCCGCCATCTATATACATAAACCTAAAAAGTGATTAACAAGGCATTAAAAAAAAACAATAAAAAGGTACCTACTTTAATTGCTTTTTGGGGTTTGTAAAGCACTCGTCACATAAAAAAACGAGATTGCCTTGATTAATAATTACAAGTCATTTCATTTGCCGATACGCTATAATAAGGGGCCCTCAACACAATATATGAACGGATGACTTTGTATACCTCCGGGTATAGGTAGACGCAGGAGGAGAAGAATTGTTTATCCAGGAAGCATTTGAGGGACACCGTTCAGCAGGGGACTTCTCAGCTTGAAAAAGGAACTTCTACATTGCTTTTGGACCTTAGTTATATTGAGATAGTAGGTCATTCTATACATGACCAACATTAAACTCGAAATTAATCCTTCTGCAATGGAATCAAAAATCAAATTGATTTGTCGTCGGTTTTCCTGTGATGTCATATAGTGTGCTCGGAATCCAGTTTTTATAATTAATTTGGCCATGTTTAACTGAAAATACACAAAAAGTCTGCATTACTAACGACCTAATACAGTCATAAATAATCTTCTGCAATATATATGTATGAAATGCGTTATTACAATAAATTTGTTTATTTCTTTACTTCTCGTGAAGACAGTCATGAGAAATTCCGTGTGCTGAAATTGATTGTGCCATTTTAGACGGGAAAAAAAAGGTCAACGTTATTATGGACACTATAGATTTACATGATCGATTAGAATATATGTAAATTACGATATTTCGTTGAAATCATTTGTTTGTTTACTTACTCTTCATAAGGACAGCCAGCATTTTCATATTTCCACATACATACATACATAAAATCACGCCTCTTTCCCAACGGGGTAGGCAGAGACTACATCCTTCCACTTGCTACGGTTCTGGCATACCTACAACTCTCGCTTTCTCTACATTCAAAGTATAAGTAGTAAGTAGTAGTGTATGTAGTCTTTGATATTTCAAAGTCCGCCCTAATTGTATCACATTAGTTAGGATTATTGCCAAAGAACTGACCGATAATTTCTTCGAAATGATATAGGAAATGAGGTGGTAATGAGAACTCTAAATTTAAAAAGGGTAACTTAACTAATCTAACCTTAAGTACCATAAAATCCGAAGTAGTTTGTCGTGATATGTTTCGCTAAACGATAATGGTATACGAATAATTTTAAGCTTATTAAAACTAGTTTAGACGCTTGTTCACAATCACGTGAATATTATTTTATTCAGCTATTAGTACTTGGGCGTCCGCGTTTTTCCAGAAATGATTACCAACTAGATCGGTTTCGTTCCTCAAAAACCTAACAGCGCATGGATATATATTCTGTCCATGCCTGATAATATACCAAATCAATCTGGAAAGCTCCTTGTCACCTTGATCCGAAAATAACATTTCCGTAAAAATGTTAATTAAACGATGTTTACTAATACTTGCTAAATAAATAAAGCCTAAATTTTCCGTTGGTCCGGCTAAGTATCGGCTTATGTCGTCAAGAGGCTGTGACTCATTTGACATAATGTATTGACGCTCATTAGCTTGTGACGCCATGATCTTGACCTGTATTCTAAATTATCTAAGCGATATAGAAGCCGAGCAAAATTCTGACTTATCACTACTCCTAGCTTAGATACAGTCACTAGCACCAATATCTGATACAACAAAGAGTGCATAATTATCTGATACGACTGTATTTCTTTGGCCCGTAGGACGTGTCAGTATTTTGGCACGCTCCGCTGAGGCAGATGTAATTGCAGGTGTACCTAGCTTGGAAGTTTTTCATGAACCTGTGTTTTCTGTACTGCTTGTTGTGTTATGTTATCAATATAGAGTCATTGTATTGTATTGTACTACCTATCCTTACTTTACCTAGCTACCTGCCTTAGGTAGCTAACAGTGGCATGGCGCCGTAACAATTCAGTTCGCATTAGATTACCTAATTTCTTTACGTGTCGCGACAAGTATGACAAAGCTTTTGTGCACTCACTGAGAAATGTTGGTACAAAGAAATAGGTACTTACTACGCTTTTGTCACTCGGGTTGCCTAACAAATTTTAATTTCAGACCACTGGCAGCTAAGGACATTTTGGTATTAGTGTGTATGAGAAGCTTTAAAATATAGAGTTTGGCTTGACATATTTCCCATAGATTTACTTGAGTTTTTTACCTATTATTAATCACGACACGATGAAACTATTTTCCAAATACCTAGCTAATGAAATCGACATTGTTAAAATCAGAAGTTATTTATTTACAATCTACGTCTGTTAAGTCGGGACTCGGAATATTACTTATTTTGCAACTATATTATGAAATACATAAAGTTACCAACCAACGGACAACCTGTCTGTCTGTCCGTGGCTAAGCTCAGAGAGCGTTAGTACTAGAAAGCTGTAATTTGTCATGTACGTATCAGTCACGCCGATAGTGGTAAAATAAATAAAAAATTAAAAAAATCCCCATAGACGTAAAGTGGGCGTAATTTTTTTTCTCGACTAACCCTATAGTGTGGGGTATCGTTGGATAGGTATTTTAAAACCATTGGGGGGTTGCCAGGCCAGGACGATTTCTCGAGTCAGTGATCTGTTTGCGAAATATTCAACTTTAAAGTTCAAATTTTCTTAAAAATCGAGCCCCCTCTAAAAACTAAACTGATGGGTGGAAAATTTGAAAAAATCAGGATGGTAGTAAGTGTCAGTTACTTGATAATTATTATTAGTAGTTTAAAAGTAAATATAGCAGCCTATGTATAAAATATACCTAAACTTGGACACAATTTACGAAAACCTTAGAAAAATATTACTTGTTTTTTCGCAATAGCTACAGAACCGTATCTCAGGCGTGTCCGACACGCTCTTGGCCGGTTTTCTTAGTTACGTACTTATTATAGTACCTACCTTACTATACCTAATATAAATTATTTATTTATTTACGTATTCGGGCACAAACGGCATTACAAATACTTATACTTCAAAAAAACGGAAAAAAGACGTTGTCGGCGAATAGTGCACTTTTTCTTCCCTGTTAGCGGTTTTTAAATATTTCTTTGATTGCAATATTGAAGGTAACTTTTAACCGACTTCCAAAAAAAAACCATTTATTATATTGAAATTTATTTGTAAATACTAGAGTATAGCTAGAGCTAGAGTATAGGTAGAGTAGAGTAGAGCTCAAGCTCATTCTCACAATTTTTCGTAACAGTGTCATTGCTATTATAATTATAACAACTAAAGTAAAATATTTATTTTAGGAGAAATTCTCTAATCTATTAATGGTTTTTTTAATAACTTTAAGTATTTACAAGTTGAATCGTTTTTTTTTGTATCCTTTAAAATTATCAAAATTTAAAGACAAATCATAAGTGCCTGAATGTTTACGTAAAGCAAAAGTAAATATAACGCTGCTACGAGAAATATACGTATTGTAAGCTTTCGCGATTTTCACCCATTTTTATAACAGGACTTATTGTTAAAATTACCTTGATACTTAATATGGACCACATAGCAGTGGCCGTGGTCACGTCACGAGTAAACAGACGAGAAGAGTATCTACTGTTCCGTGGGAAGTTGATATTTCTCGGCGACGATTTCGTCGCTGCACCGCCGTGTAACCATCGTCTCGTTTTTTGTCAGGCGATTCCACAAGTTTATGGATTGTCTACTAACGTATGCGTATGGCTGGGAAAAAGAACTTGTTTATATTAGCATGATGTCACATGATCAGTCTGATTTATGTAGAAATCACAATGTTTTCAAACTATTACCACATGTCTAGGAATACAGTGGGCTTTGCATTCGTATTTAAAGAAACGAAATAAAGAGAAGTCGTAAGTAACAGCTTTAAATTAAGCTAAGGTGAACGGCGAAGGATGGAGAAATCCTCCTGCTTAAACTTCGATCGAAGTACCAAACCACTACCATGAGTTTACAGTGACCGTACTCGATAGCGACGACTTCAAAAAAAGGAGGTTATCAATTCGGTTGTATTTTTTGTGATTACTAGAGTTTACCCGCGGCTTCGCACGCTTAAACTATTCAATCTGGTAGTTACAATTTAAATTTAGAGATTTTACAAAATTCCCTGGGAATTCCCAAAATTTTGATCGTTGTCTTCAATGAGGTTGTGTTAAGAACAACTGTCCAAAATTTAATTAACTATAAGCCCAGCGGTTGAAATTTTGAGTTTATCCCTATCCCGTGGGAATATCGGGATAAAAAGTAGCTTATGTGTTATTCCAGACGTCCAGCTACCTACATACCAAATTTCATGATTCTAAACTCAGTGGTTATTATTACGAGATTTTATCCCTATCCCGTGGGAATATCGGAATAAAAAGAAGCCTATGTGTTATTCCAGACATCCAGCTATCTACGTACCAAATTTCATCCTAATGCGTCCAGCCGTTTTAGCGTGAAGGAGTAACAAACATACACACACACAAACTTTCTCATTTATAATATACATTTTCAGATATCAAGGAGTATTAGTTTACGTGCATGCTACCGCTTCCAGCGTCTTGGAGCAGGTTAAAGTTCACACTGCGTTGCTTCTGCCCACGCTCCGGTTTCCGTTGCACGGCTGCTACTGGAGAGCCTTTCTGCATCAAAGGTTACCCATTATCGGTTCGTCGGAAAATACTTTCCATTGCGAGCAGCGATATTTCGCCGTGACGAGCAAGGGGTTGCCATAGTGGTTCTATGCGCGAACGATATTTGATTAATACGGAGCCGCTTCTGTACTCTGTTCACAAACAATATATCGACGTGCAAGTTACTACACAAAACTCACCTAGAGGTCGCGTCGCGATGTTCAATAAATAATTTGGGCTATGCGAGTCACGCTTACATAATGTGTCTTAAAGTTAATCGAGAATATTTGAGAAGCACTTTTAACATCGACCAATGTATCCATATATCATCATCATCATTGTCATCATAACAGCCGTAGGACGTCCATTGCTGGACATAGGCCTCCTCCAAGAACCTCCAATTGCTTCGGTTGGAAGCGACATGCATTCACCATGACTACGCGGCAAACAAACAAACACATCCATGGAAACATTTATGAACAACAACTTAATAATTGTAAAAACATTTAGACTTTGTGGTCAGTCAAGCTAACCCAACCGCTTGCTAAGAGTTTCCGGAACAACTGTAAGAAAATGCCTAAGTATTTTTTTTTTATAAGCTTTACATATAATAATAAGTTTCAACAGTTTGTCTTCTCGGACGTACAATATGTAATACAAAATACCAGTAATAATACAGATAGATTTTAGATAATGAGCTGATCAGCACATACACAAATTGTCAATACCAGTATGTATATGTTAGTTCATCATTTTTAATTCATTAGGTTAAAATCCAAGTTTATTTAATGTAATACAATAAATTATTTTCTTATTTCTACACCTTGTCTTTCTCATTACCTATACGCAATTCATATACTCTTAACGGAAATCTTAGCTCATCTCGAGACATTGCAATGCCATCTATCAAAACGAAACACATCATACACAAGTTTGTTACATCTCATTATCGGCAAGTGGAATATTTCTACATTACCGACATATTGCAATAAAACGTAAACATTCTTTTGGATGCATTTAGTAACCGTAGTAGACCTTGACACAGGATAAGCAGCCGAATTGAAATACGATTCGACATCTCAGTGAGATAGCGAGGTGCGATACTACTTTATTTGGCTACGCGTGATTTGAACGCAACCATCATTGTGTTGGGATTTGCGTAAGTTCATTCAAGTATGTACTACCGGTTTTATTATGACCAATTAAATAAATTGACATTGGAGCACTTAAGAGTACGTACTTGAAGGAGCTTCGTAGGCAAAAATACGTGAATGTTTTGTTGGCATCAAACTATTTGTGATACGAAGTCATATGTCACTGTTTTATTTACTCTCAATATAGCGGTATATGGTCAAAATTAGCATGGAGATAGATAAATACCGACTAGCACTTAATACCAGATCATCATCATCATCATGTCAGCCGAAAGACGTCCACTGCTGGACATAGGCCTCCCCCAATTTGGGGGAAAATGCCTTAGTCGCCACGCTTGGCAGGCGGGTTGGCGACCAGATAGTTCGCGGAGGACGCTGTTACCCATCCTCCGGTTTATCCCTTAGTCGACTCTTACGACACCCACGGGAAGAGATGGTGTGGTGCAATTCTCGACCGACACCACACGGCAAACCTTATAAACCAGATAGTTACACATAAATAAATGATAACGAAGAGGCATCGTTTAAACTCTCTTTTAAATTGTTAATAAACCACCTGTAACTGCAATGATTTAGGAACAATAGTAAGTAATTTTTAGGGTTCCGGAGCCAAAATGGCAAAAACGGAACCCTTATAGTTTCGCCATGTCTGTCTGTCTGTCCGTCCGTCCGCGGCTTTGCTCAGGGACTATCAATGCTAGAAAGCTGTAATTTTGCACGGATATATATGTAAACTATGCCGACAAAATGGTACAATAAAAAAGTAAAAAAAAATTTTTTAGTGTACCTCCCATAGACGTAAAGTGGGGGTGATTTTTTTTCTCATCCAACCCTATAGTGTGGGGTATCGTTGGATAGGTCTTTTAAAAAACTATAACGGCTAAGTTTGCTTGAGAATTATTAGTAGTTTAAGAGTAAATAGCAGCCTAAGGTATAAAATATACCTAAACTATGGAAGATTCCGTATAAAATACGAAATCCTTAGAAAAATATTACTTAATTTTTTCGTAATGCCTACGGAACCCTATTTCGGGCGTGTACGACACGCTCTTGGCCGGTTTTTACTGACTTAGAATCTAAGATGTAAGACGCATAGCAAATTGATGAACAAGGCAAACTAACACATGACTAAATCACAGTTCTCAAGTCATCAGTAACAAGTCTGAAGTCGGACGACCGGATGGCCAAGTAGTTAGAGAACCTGACTACGAAGCTTGAGGTCTCGGGTTCGATTCCCGGCCGGGGCAGATATTTGTATCAATAATACGTATGTTTGTTCTCGGGTCTTGGATGTTTAATATTTATATAAGTATTATAAGTAGGTATGTATTAATCTATACAAATATTTTTATGCGTTGCCTAGTATCCACAGTACAAGCTGTGCTTAGTTTTGGACTAGGTCAATTGGTGTCAAGTGTTCCATGATATTTATTTATTTTAAGTCATTAATATGAGTAAATAGCAGCCTAAGGTATAAAAAATACCTAAACTTGGAATATACCGTACACGTACTTAGCATATTATTTTTTAATGTATTTTATTATGTTTTACTACGTAACCTATTTCTATTGCGTGTCCGACACGCTCTTGGGCGGTTTTTTCAACACAAACAGTACAAAAGCATACGTTCAGCGGTCGCCAGGAACTCTTTATTTGCTAAATACACGAAAATCAAATTGAGAACTTCCAGTTTATGTATAGTGATACAAATAACATGAACTTCTATAACATGCTTGTATGACAGCAAGTACTTAGCAGTAGCATGGCGCCGTAACAATTCAATTCCTACTGGATTGCTTACATTTTTTACGTGGCATCGGCGATGATAAGTAGATTATGTGTACACTAATTGCGGGATATTCTGCAATATAAATTATAAAAATATAGTTTTTATAACTTTAAAATATGGTTTTTACAAATTCGAAGACCTTGATTGGTTAACAAATAGGCGGGCGGGTCAAGACAGATCGTTGCTTGCAAGCGATTTTGTTTGTTATTATTATTAATTATAGTAAGTAGGTATACGAGTAGTAGGTGGTATGGTCATTCGCAGGCGAATTCAATAGTACCAAGCTTACGCTTGTCTCACTTTTAAGGTTGTCTGAAGAAAATATGTTCACAGAACGCTATTGACAATAATGGTATGTTTACTTACCTTAAATATGAATAATACGAATATACACTGACGAGCAAAAAAAAAGGGTCGGTTACAAAAATGACGATAACTACAACACCTAAATAATTTTATTCTTAACAAGAATAAGTTTACTGCATAATTAAATTAGCTTCAATGAATTTTTTAATGCAAGAAAATATCTTTAATAGTTTAGGACCCATTGCGATTTTAGTAGCCGACCCTTTATTCTTGCTCGTCAGTGTATATATTACCTGATGTCTATAGACCCATTATCATGATGCATGTAACTGCATCGAAATATCGGGAGTTAACTAAAGGTGATCCACGGTCTACATACCATAACGAATATATTTAAAATTAAACAATAATGGCGAACTAATATTGAAAGTAGGAGACCAAGTCACTTTAACTTCACAATCCAAAGTACAATTGAGTGGCTAACACATTATTTCTTTTACTGACTTTTATTTATTCACAACACAAGACACAATAATATGATAGGAAACAAAATTAATAAAAACTACATAAATATACCTACTTAACTATAAAAAGAAAACACCATCTAAGAGGCCCTCCTGCGGCATAGACCCCAACACACTGGCGGCATTACCTCTCTGTACAGTCAGAGAAATTCGCTGGGAGAGGTAAGCGCCAGCTCTGGGGTCTCCTGAGGTCTCGATCAGCCGAGCCGACAAGGCTCCCATGAAGGCCCTCATGTCAGCCGACCAGGGACCCATTGTCTCCACTGCGAGCGCCGCAAACTCATAGTCCTTTAAAAGAGAAGAGTATTTGCGGCGCTTGAGAACTTGGGCCTGGTCAGCTGCAGCCCCGGCTTGTGAGCGGGTTGCCTGAATGTGGGACTGCGCGAAAGTGTCGACACACGTTGCGTCCCACACCAGATTTCTTTTACTTAGAATTTAAAATTACTCCACTAAAGACAGCAATTAAAATATGACTCAAAGAAGTCACAAGATAAGCAACTAACAAAACTAATTTAGATTTTGTGACAGTGTGAATTTGGCTACTTCAAATTTAAAGATATACTTTGAATCTTATTAAATTTTCTCTTTATTATGACACCTTTAAAAGCAAGAATTTCAAGAGACAATTTCCGCATGCCCGCAGCTTTGCTCTCGCGAAAGATCGAAAACAAGCTAAATAGTTCCCGTCCGGCGGAAATTTCGTAAAATCACTTCTTGGTTCATTCAGGAATATATGTCTCTCCAATTTATAGTCTATAGCTTCAGTAGTTCAGGCTGTGCGTTGTGTCAGATAGTCAATCAGCGACGTTACTCTTTTAAAAGTTATTTTTTATTTGACTGGATGGCAAACGAGCATGTGGGTCTCCTGATGGTAAGAGATCACCACCAGTGCAGATGCGTTGCCAGTCTAGAGGCCTAAGATGGGATACCTCAAGTGCCAGTAATTTCACCGGCTGTCTTACTCTCCACGCCAAAACACAACAGTGCAAGCACTGCTGCTTCACGGCAGGATTAGCGAGCAAGATGGTATAAAATAAAAGCTGAAGAGTCGTCATACTGCTTGCGCGCATAATCTTTAGTATCTGGGCAAACGACGCTCGGGCTTAAACTTGAAAACACGTTTTCTAAAGAAATGAGATCAAGCTAGATCCATTTGTTCGCCCCTGAAAACCGCGACATGAAAATTAAGATAATGATGACGCTGAAATAAATTGCGAAAGTCATGAGAATTAGTTCCACAGGAATGAAACGTAAGAGAAAGACTGAAGACTATGGAATATTGCTGTAGGCTGACGAAATTAAGAGAATCATTTTGTGTCAAAATTATTCCTTGCTTTTTTTACTTTTTACGACCGGACTGCAAGTCCCATTCATCATACCGTCGGGTAATCTCTTGAGTAACATGCAAGATAAATCAGAAATATGTATATTTGTTTTAAACTTTAAATAAAGTTATTTGCACTCACAATTAACTTAATCATGATGTTTTTTTTGCTATAACCTAACCAACTTAGAAAAATTTAAATCCCTGACATTGTCATTTTAAAGTTCAATATCTCAAAAACAGCTCAACGGATTTTAGTGAAACATAGCTATTTGCAAAAAAGACAGACAGACAGAAAAATATTAGCGTTAAACTTATAATACCCCTCTTTTTCCCTTTAAAATCACTATAGCGAGATTGATATCAGTTACGAGTACGAGTGAAATAGTCGCTGAACGAAAACTGCTCGGATATTAAAGTATTTTTAATTTTCGTCTAATATTGAGGAAACCAGAGTCATTCGAGCAGCGTGTTACAGTTTAATATAAAACCAAATGGAGCCATTATACATGCACCATGTACCACAGTCTTGAAAGGATGAAACTGCATTTTTAACTGCAAATCGAACATTATTACCGAGTCGCGAACTTTATAACTTGAAAGCAGTTGGCAAAGTCGAGCTCTGGGAAACTTGGAACTTCGAGCCTTTTATTTACAACTACTTTATAAAATGTTTACATGCGATGTACGTAAAAGACCATGCTGGTTTGAGGTGAATGCTTCAATAGTTAGTAGGGCCGCCACTGACGTTGCGATCATTAGGAGTGTTTCTAATGGGTGCTATCAAGCAATAAACTAACCTAACCAACTTAAAAAGTTAGAAAACCTGGGAGGGTCTTTAATTTCAAAGTTCAATAGATATCTCAAAAACGGTAGAAACGATTTTAATAAAAATTTGCTAAGAATCAACGCAAAAAAAAACAGTCGATCCGTCTGAGAACTTCGACGTCACTGAGAAACAGACATTGACTTAATTTATTGAATCAGGCGTTACTTTGCGGAGGTCCATATCAATGAACTAAAATAATTTCCTTGCTCACCCGCGACCTTACGATAGCTAAGCTTATGCAAAATATGCGTGTTCATGCAGTTCCTCCACCTCCACACTGTAAGAACACACACAAATCACACAAACCCATCTAAAGATACAACAGTATGGGGTCTATTATTAATGAGCAGGTAAATTTAGTTTCATCTCCCTTGCTACGGCTTGGATCTAATTTCAGCAATGGTAGTTAATAAAACATGCCTTGACAGTAAATAAATAAAAAATCAAGGTAGTTTTGAAGGACGGTTAAAAAAAAAAAAAAATTATTAATAATTTGTGGGTAGTTTTGTTTTGTTTCATAAAACGTATGTGGGTACTTGGGGAGTTACAGTGACAAGTTAAAACGGTGGTTGTGGTTCGTTAAGTCTAACAACTGGTAGCATGGTGTACGGTTGTGTCACTCTGAAGATGAGCTCTGTTTGAGTTCGAAACGCGTCAGTGTAGTGTGGTGGTGGTGATAGATGGGTTTGTGTGATTTGTGTGTGTTCTTACAGTGTGGAGGTGGAGGAACTGCATGAACACGCATATTTTGCATAAGCTTAGCTATCGTAAGGTCGCGGGTGAGCAAGGAAATTATTTTAGTTCATAGACATTGACTTCTTATATTACTCTTCTTTTTGCGTCGGGGTTTAAAAAGGTCCTGAATGGAAGGCCTGAATGCAGGGGCAAGACAGAACAGAATTCACGACAGAATTGAAAGAAGAGTAAGAAAAATTCGATTAGTAGGTAATTTGAAAGTGCTTAACTATCTCGAGAACACATGGTAAATACAGTCGAACAAATTGAATCATGACCCAGGGTGACCTTTGTGCTACTAATGTCATGTTGACATCTCATACTTTTGTCAAGGAAATCATAGCTAAATTGATTATAAAAAGGTTCCACCCTGGATCATGATTCAATTTGTTCAACTGTACTCCAGTCTTAATTTGTAATTTGGTGAAAGCATCATGGAATGACGTAAAACTGAAACTTTTTTGAAGGCAGCTAAGCTATTAGCTAAAATGTCATAGCTAGTGTCGTTAGTGGATAATTTACCATGTAAATTAGAAGTAGGTACTAGAAACCTGCGAAGCAATTCAATGGTGTGTGTGAAGTTCCCAATCCGCACTGGGCCCGCGTGGGAACTACTGCCCAAGCCCTCTCATCTGAGGGCCTGTGCCCTGCAGTGGGACGTATATAGGCTGGGATGATGATGATGATGGTACTAGACACCTATCTGATTGTTCATTTTAGCAAATATCTAGCTCATCGACGTAGTTAACAGTTCGCTCATACAAAAACAAATATCAGTTTCGAATATGTTAAACTTATTTAAATTGCGGGAGCTCTATTCAAGCATAATTTGGCACATGGTGCGTATAGATTTTATGTCAAACTTAACCTGTCGCGCGACCAACGAATTTTTGGGTACTTTTGAATAAGTTTAGTACTCCATATTAAAAGGTGATAAACTAGTAAAAAAATCGAATAATTAGGTACGCGCCACTGTGGCTTGCTGGGCGTCCGACGGTTTAATTTAGTATCTTGTATAGCGTGGGGGACACCACACTAGAGAATTTGTTCCTCCATTCTAATGTCATGAGCGATATCACACAAAATATCAGAGTAGCGACACGTGCACGCAATTTGTTTTAAGATGGAGATGAAATTAAAACTATTATAGGTGATTGTAATAAATCCTACCCTCTACACCACAAAAGTTGCAAGTGGGACAGTTTTACAAGTTTCTCATACCTAATCAACTTAGTAGAATTGTAGCACTTGTGCCTTTTGTGGTATACGGTGCTGATCATGATTTTTTTTCTTTATTCTATTATTTTATTTGCATATCTATTTAAGTAGGTACCTAGGTAAGATAAGTGAGAGTCCGGTTTCACTTGTACCTATAGTAGGTACATGCGGATGCAAGATGGTTAGCGATCCAACATAAACAATTTTAAAAGCTAATAGCTAATGCATATATAAGTCGATTTAGATCCAACGTGTTAAAAACATTTGGCTACTATTACGTAATCGATGAATAATTATTTACCTCTAGATACCTACACACATTAAAAGTGTCCACGATCGAGAGCCACGATTGCAAATTGTATTTTCGGATCGATCAGGAATGGATTGCTTTTGAGTACTTATTATTTTTTGAGTAGAGTATTAAAAAAAATATAACAAAAAATTGAACTGACTACAAAAAACCATGAAAATAATTTTCTACCAGTCTGAAGTCGGTGCCTCAGCACGAGTCAGCTGGAGTGATTGAAGCACAATATGTAGTGCGTAAGTGAGGTAGACGACTATATAGGGTCCACTCCTGCTGGCTCGTGCTGACGCACCGACTTCAGACTGGTAGAAAATTATTTTCATGGTTTTTGTAGTCGGTTCAATTTGATGTTATAATTTTTTTTCACGCTTTTTAGTGTAAAAGATCTAAGATACAATAGTTTAATATCAACTGCGCGTCACCTTTTACGAAAAATTGCTTTTTCCGATGCAGAGACGTTCATTATTGAGGAGTCCTGGCTTCATCACCAGTTCCATTTCACCATATGCATTACAATGAGCTTAAATTGCTTAGCAACTGAGTTAAAGAGTTCCTCAGAAAAAAAACTCACGAGATTTAACAACATATTTGCATTAGCACATTTTAACATGCTATTCGAAAAAAAATCGTTTGAGCCCGAAGTTCTCTACAATACAAACCATATTTCGAGCAAAATTGAATTTAATTGAATACTAAATCTGCGTCTGATACAGCTTAAAGAGTAAATGCCTACCGGTGAATAGCCAACTTTAGCGTATTAAGTTGCCTTGACACTACGCAATGTCTGCACGAGATTATATATATCAGCTACAAACGGCACTCTGCATTGAACTGTGGGCAAGCTTTGCGCCTGGTGCATACCGACATATAAAAAAATGGGTGCTATCTTTTACTCCCTTTTAGTCTTAATGCAAGTGACCGCTCTACTATCAGCATGTAAGTAAAGTTTATTTTGATATTTATGGAAGATAAAATGAATAAAAATATACATACAACGTGTTATAAAAATAAATAACCTTCAAAAATATAATAATAATAAATTAATAAAGCAAAAAATATTGTTATCTGTCGTGATCTCTATCGTGTCATACAATCGGAGTTAGCATAAACATTTCGTGTAGTTTACTTTTTAATTTTACTGAAATAGGGTTTGCATATCAATGAAAAATTTAATGATTTTTTTGGCGTTTAGGGTTAGGATTCTCGTGGCATTTTTGGACAAGCAATAATGCAGAGGAGTCGTCGTTATGTACCTTTTATAATTGAATGAATGGTAAAAACTTAACTTATGTAAAATTTTGCGTGAACTATTTCCATTCACGTTAGAATTAAAAGTTTTCCACTTTGTAAAGCTATCAATCACCTGTTCTTTTTTTCCTAACATACAAGATTTTGAAACTTTAATTCCAATTGCAACTTGTTCCACGTCATAGATTAGATAGATGTGTTGGGAATTCCTACCGGAATTTATATTTCAAAGCCTGCTGGTTTACTCTAATATCTCACTCCCAATATAGGATAATTAGTACCAATTTCACCATACGATATTAAATGTTAAAGGAGTGTTAGTTCATACATTCAGCTGTCAAAATGTATGAACTAACAGTCGATTAACAATTAACATCGTATGGTGAAATTAATTGTTATTAAATGTCTAATACATATGTTTGTACAAAGTAATGTTACTTCTTATTTTTTTGTAAGCTAAGTGGCAGCTATTATTAAAGAAAATTTTAAGTAGCTATTGAAACTAACTTATTGAAACGAAACTAACTTTATGGGGTAGCGTATTTTTTGGCATCAGGAATTGTTTGATTTATAAGGACATCATGTTTTCTCTACATACTTTTTTCAAAGTTTCAAAAAACACATGTTTATTTTATTTTTAATATTCTCTACTATAATACATTTCATTCCATGACAATTTAAACAACATACTTTTTGTTCAGATTCTTATCCATCATTCATTAATTCATTCAATCATAAAAATATCTATAATAACGACTCCACACACTCTGTTCAAAATGCCACCAACATCCCAACTCTAGCTTATGAGCCATAGAGTGATACTACAAATAATTCAATTTATTTTCAAATATTGTAAATGAACTCTTTATAAAGGAACATTTAACCCCTTTTCTACTTTAACCTCGTAAGTTCTCGTGTACTTCACAGAGTACAAATCAATTGTAAGAATAACTGCCGAATGTACTTGGTGGAGTACACATTTTTCAATGGAATATGAACTTTAAATATATGTAAACAAGTCATTTTCAAAATCACAAAACTTCTCGCCTCGGTCTGTAGAACTATGTAAAAAAAGTCGGGACTTACAAGCTTATGGGTATTTTTGTGTTAAAAAGTTTTATTAATAGAGTGACGGGATTTACTCTGTTGCTTATTTATTCCAAAAGAAAAATAGCCAACTTTAATAAAAAAAATATAGTAATTATGTTTTCCACAAATTCTACTAACAATGTTGTTGTTTTTTTTTAAATTACTTACTATGAAACGAGTATGTTTTTAAGGTAATTGGCTATTAAGTATAAGTGCACTTTTAAACCGCAAGGGGTTAAAGTTCAACTTATATACCTACCTACGAATGAAAACGTAAACATAATGTTACGACTTCTTACTCACTCCTCATGGTTGTTACAAAGGAGTGGTGAAACCCATCTGATAACACATGTATGCAGCAATATTAAGATATAAAAATAATAAAAAGGGTGACATTTTCGGAGAAAATCAATATATCTCGAAAGTGGTGGTACTTTTATTAAGCCTTAATTCACTTTTTCAGTGGGCTTAGTGCCCTCAATCCGAAATTTAAAAGATTATCCACTATTTACCTAAACCCGTCTATGTACATTGTACAGTGTTCACTTGTAAGGCAGAGGATAGTCATCTCGTAGAAAAATACTTTATAAAATGATTGTTTCAATGAATTCCTAATACCACTCTGAAGCATCGGAAAGAGTAAGAGAAAAAAGAAAACAAAAGAGCCTCTGTCTGTGGCACTATAGATACAATACAATAATAGACCAATAAAGTGTGTTGTCTACGGTAATTCTAATATTATAAAACGGTACATTAAAAGTATTATAACCCGTATATATTTAGAATGCGCTAATTATTAGATTTCATTTGATACACATATTGTTACAATACAAAATAGTTTTTTTCATTCCTCCGCCATATTTTTTTTTCGCAGACGCCATATTGAAATATTATATAGCCTATGTCACTCCGACAGTTATGACGAATCCAATGATACCTCATATGTTAAAATCCGTCTAGCAGCCTCCTTCGGGCAGTCGGGTAAAAAAAGCAATTGAAGACATTTTTTTATTATGAAAAAGATATCGTTAAATAATCATTTAAGAAAGAAAGAAATAAAATACATTAATTTAACGTCATAAAAAACATCACATTTAACATAACAATAGAAAAAAGACAAGACATGCATGACGCTAAATAGTTAAAAGCATTTAAATGTCATTACCTATTTTTACGCATTTTTTTTAAACGAGTGATGCTTAATAGGTACGTGGCATTTTAAATCAACAACACTTATCTTGTTTAACCAGATTAATATTTTTTGTAAAAAAAATACAAGACTTTTTTAGCTGCCTGACTTGCAATGTCATCCAACCTATTTATCAGTTAATCCGACAACTGGAAGTGCATCAAAATTAACTTGCTAGATTTGAAGCAAACCAACAAATATACGATTGGAAGTTAAAAAAAAAGTGGAAGTTATAAAAGCTTGTTGAAGATTTGAATATAAAGGTAAATTAAAAATTGGTTGATTTAAATGAAAACTCAAATTTTTCAGCACCGCCTCAAAAATGCAAATCCTCGGATTCAGAGTGTCTCACGTCTGCCGCTCAAGCTATGACCGCAGTATTCGCCGACGGCATCCCAGCGCTGGGCACAGACCCTTTAGATGTCATGCACGTTGGCAGTATCAAAGTTGACTTGGCTGGACTAAAACTGAATTTGAGCAACACCGATATAACAGGCTTAAGGAACGCTGTCATTGACAAAGTTAGGTTAGTATTTTCTTGATTGTCTATAATAAGGGCCTAACACTAGATAGCTCGGGTGCACTGCACGGAGCGGGCGCACGCCTGCGGGTGCGTACGGGTACAGGTTAAATCCATCGCACGCGACGCGTTCAGTTAACGCTCTGCTACCATTTTTCAATCAACTCGCTCAGTGCAAACCGTGTCAGCTAACGTAGGCCCTAAAGGTTTCGGCTACCGCATTTTAAGCAGTTTATACCTATTGCAGCTCTATGTGCAGATTTGAATATACAAGGTGGAAATTAATATACTGAGAACCTCGCCCTAATTCGTCGTAGTACCACCAACTTGTTCCACCAGTGGGTCGAGAAGGAATTGTCTTTCCTAGTGGTACCTCTCAGACACCCCAACAGCCTTGCTTATTTTAAGTTTGTTTATGGCATTTATTTTTAAATAGCGTGATTCCTTAAACAATATTATATTTTTGCTAAGTCCCTTATAAATTCTACCTGATTTCTAACTCTATACTCATAATCTGCACCTTCTCAGTTTAACTTAGTAATACCTTTCGCCATTTTTAGTAGAAACACAGTTTTACCGACCGAAAAATTGCCAGTTTTAAATTATCTAAATAGTATGTAACCTCGTTATTTAAAACATTTAATCGGCGTATGCTGTGTTCGTAAGTTTTAGACTGGGCTCAATAAATAAGGGGCACCTACATAAAGAGACCAACCACAACCTGCTTTAAAGCATAGCTCATTCGATTCTAGTCTCGATCCTGACTAAACTACTTTGAGGTTTTCAGTCATTTCATTAACACCTTATGCATTACCATTATGTACCTATGTTCAAGCACTTTATGTAGGTGCCCAAAAGTATCTAATATGTATGTAATGTGGCAGCGATATAAATGTAAATGTGACAAATGAAGACGTCACGTTGATAATATAATGCTATACGCAAAAAGCTTTTGCGAATAGGGGGCCAGAACATACCCGTGTCCATTTTAGTTTTCTAGAATGCATTAAGGATAATGTAACGAGATGTAATAACGCTGGGATAGCTGGGTACGCACGATAGGCTGCTTAGTTCGAGTTAGGATCTAATATAATTTCAGCTTAAACGTCTTTATGCGTTAGTTTTCGTAAGATACTTTTGACAGTGATTTGCCTTGAGTAATAGCGACATGATTCGAGTCGATGACTGAGGACAGTTTGCGTCACATGTTTATCAATGCTCATTGTGTGTTTAAATGAATCATTATTTTTTTCATTTAGTCTATAAGAAGTCCAATTGCTGAGTTAAGACATCTTCGTTCAGCTTCTGTCTTCGTCAAATTCAATTTGATAGTCCTAGGAACCAATTTTTAAAAACTCGAAGTTAGTATTTGAAAGTCTTGCAAAGTCAAGAGTCATTACTAGATTCTTGATGCTGACGATATCATTATAAGAAAATAGCAGGGTTGTTACGGATGTGTTAAATGTTACGTAAATGTTAAAAAAATTATGATGAGTCTTTTTATTAGAGAAATTAGATAGTTTAATTAAACAATATGACTACGAATATTTTCAGGATAGACATGGCGAAGAAGCAGTTGCTGGTTGTATTTCACACTGATGTATCGCTGAAAGGCCAGTACAAAGCATCAGGGAGACTGCTGATCCTGCCAATCAGTGGTGATGGAGATGTCATCGTTGACCTGAGTAAGACAGATACAATACACTATCATAGAGTGCTTGATAATGCATATGTTAGGGTTTCGTACCCCAAAAGAAAACAATAACACTTGTTGTCCGTAAATTTGTGATATGCAGGCACAGTATTAGTTGTATGGAAACTCGTTTAGGGTTTTTTTTAAATAAAATTAGCCTATTACCCGCGACTCCATCTGCGAAGAATGCGTTTATCACTATCCCACGGGAACTATGCATTTATCCGGGATAAAAACTATCCTATGTCCTTTCCCGGGACTCAAACTATCTATATACCGAATTTCATCTAAATCGGTTCAGCGGTTTAGACGTGATGAGGTAAGAAACAAACAGACTTACAAACTTTCGCATTTATAAATACGTATTAGTAGGATTCACCTTTGTATGAAAAATGTGTACCTACTCCGCTCGCATATTAGTTGCAAAGAGAAAAGAAAAGGTGGAACTGTAAATTGGACATAGCTTTGCATACTTTGTTGGGGTCGCCCACAATCTGTTACTCCTTTATTCTGGGAACACATAGATGTCAATGAAATTTTGAGGCTATGATATCTTACACAATCAAAAGAACCTTTTGAAAACCTTATTAAGCTGCAGGGTAACTTCCGGTGATATATAATTATGTAGGTAATTGCCAAAGCGTGAAGGGCTTTTTAGTTTTAGGACTTTTAATTTTGTGTGTATGTTTGGCAACATTATAGCCCACAAACATAGTCCTAATCCTTGCTAATATTAAAAAGCTGACTTCTTTTATTTGGCGAGATTTTCTTCGATGTTTTTTACCAGATTGGTTTAGATGCTTTCAAGAAAATTAGAAATTTAAAGTGATTTCTATTCCATGACCGACGTCTTTTAGTTTCGCTGTTGTGATGATTGTTTTCTTTGCATGTTAAATCGTGGTGTTATATTATATTTTCCTTTTAGAAAACTACCAGCTTGAGATGACAATACCGTTTACTATTGTTAAGAGTAAGGACGGAAAGGATACCATCGACATGAAGGAGTTTAAGACCACATTCGACGTGAGAGACAATGGTCACTATGTGCTGACTAACCTGTTCAATGGCAATAAAGTTTTAAGTAAGTATTCCGATAAAATCTACTGAAGTAACAACTAAATGTAGAAAATCATGAGAGCATAATGGAAGACATGAATATTCCTGTTATTTCTTGTATAGAAAGTTATATTAGGATTGAAACTCTGCCGCTATGAGACCCAAGATCACTAAGCTCTCGGCGCGCCTTATAGATGCTCGACTCGATCAAGGCCTAAGAAATACTTCGCTTAGTGAATCGTCATTGTCAAAATATCACGTGACAATGATGGAAGTTTTTGCACTCGAGGATGGACTCTATTCTTTAGTTTCAGTTGGCTTTAAGATAAAGACATAACTAAGTAAAATAAAAATAAATAAATTAACAAATATTCCTACTGATGTAGCTAATATTTTTATTTTCTGGTTTAATTTATAATGACCCAGATGATGATGATTTTTCCTTTGACTGATGTAGGAAAGTTAATTCATAAATAATAGTTACGTTTAACGCATTCCCTGCCACCGACGCATATATGCGTTTTTGGAACTTCCCCCCAGTGCCGCTGTCATAATTATTCATACATTTTGAACGCACATGTGCGTCGGTGGCACCTGTGGTCAGTCAAGTCAGGTGGCAGTGAATGCGTTAATAAATGAAAGACGCGTACAATATTGAAAATAAATGGACCCTGCGGGTGGCAAGTGTTTACAATTAGTATCATCCAAGAATTTCCAATCTTTTTTATTATGCTACGCTTTAAGCAAATGGCAGCTACAGAAGCAGGTGACCCAAGTGTATCGATTCGCGATGATTCAAATACAGTGCCGCGACGCGCCGGGGCGACGTGACGTACAGTTTGCGAACCCCTGGTATAAACCATATTTGGACACTGTAATTATAACAAGTACAATTTACAGGTGACGCCATGTTGAAATTCATGAATGATAATTGGAAGATACTGTCTCAAGAATTCGGAGGAGCACTTCTTGTGAAGCCAAACAAGAAAATATTCAACGCTATCAAAAAGTATTTGCAATCTAAACCGTTAGACGAGATTGTTGAAGTTTAGCTTTAAATACCAAATATTAGGTGATAAGATGTATTTTTTAAGTATGTGATCTGATCTATAAATAGTACTTGTTGTGGTTGTAAAGTCTTGCCGTTACAGATCCTTGGTTCATGACAGTTACGTAACAAAAAATATGTTTAAATTAAGACATGTTTTTGTCACTAGTGAACCAAGGATTATTGAAGGTTTCGCAACGAGAGTTGAGGCCATTAATGTAAACTATTTGCTCATTTATATCTTACTAATATTATAAATGCAAAAGTTTGTCAATCTGTTTGTTTGTTACTTATTCACGTATAAACCGGTGAACCATTTTAGATGAAATTCGGTATACACATAGTTAGAGTCCCGAGGAAGAATATAAAATAGTTTCTATCCCGGTAAATTGCATAATTCCCGTGGGATAGCGATAAATGAATTCTACGCGGACTGAGTCGCGGGTAACGGCTAGTTTAATATAAATTAAGAAAACATTCATGACCTTACCAATCGTAATGGGACTTACACGGTGATACTTAAAATGTGGAGTTTAGTACCTATACACATAGGTATACCTAAGTCATTACTAATTAAGCTCAGTTTTTAGAAAAATGTAATTTACTATTATTTCACCTGACGGGAAAGATACGCATAACGCACAGGTTCAGTAACAGCCTAATCACTCTAGCATTCAAGAGCTTTTTCATTTTTATTTGTCTGAAAATGCAGATTGATATATTGTGACCCCAAACCATAGTGTGAAGAGGGATGGCTGGGTAGAGTTTGATAAATTTTTTATATGTCAGTCAACATAAAAGATAGGATTGTACCTACGCTCCATTTTTTCCATTTCGCCATAAAATTTAATTTTATCCCTGTATTATAATTTTATAAGTTGGTAATCTCTTATCTCAATAGAAAAAAATTGTTTAGTTAAGTTTAAGTAACTACCTAGATTTCTCTTTGACTGACATGAAAAAAAAACTTGGTCAGAATCGGTTAACGTTTAGTTAGTTGGTGGTAAACGTCATCACTTTTTTTTGAAAAAGCTAGTTTTTGCTTTACTTCATGATGCTCATAAGGAATGATTTTTGCTAAGACAAAACTCGTCAGCCGGCTTTTGTCATATCAGTTTATTTTTAGTGGCCGGCGTGATGTCGTAAGGCGATTCAGTAAAGTTCGAGCGGTCACGGTCAGCACGCTTGCGTACGCGCCTCAAGGACGATTGCTTTTCCAAGACGACTTTCAAGTAAACAAATATGTTTGTAAACTAATCATGAGTTTACACTGAACATAATTTTAAGTATTGGAAATTTATAGTGAAAGTGTCGAGATATTTCTTTCAAACCACTCGACTGTCAAGAAAACATTGTAATTAAGTAGGTATGTTTGATAGAAGTGACGAGAACCGGTTAGGTGCGGATTAATGATCAGTAATTAAAGTAATCTTAAGTATTTTCTAAGTGTTTTTAGATTTAAGAAGGAGAGAGGGGTGTAAGGGTGGCAGGAGTTGTGGTTTTACTATGAAAAACTGTCATTTGTAATTTCCTACACGTTGACTGAGTTACATACTCGTAACAATGCGATTATAGTCATGCGATGCCATAAGAAAGAACCTGTTGTCTTCTTATCAAATTGTGATTACAGTTGTTAACATGAGACTTGTAATTACATAAGTTTATAAAGACAATGTCTTGTTTTTTAATAAACTTCGATGACTTTAGTTGAACTTTATTTCATCATCCTCTATTCCCTGTCTGATGTCTATGAGTCGAGAGTGAACTAGATCTCAAATCACTTCTTAATCACATTCATTATACAGAATATATCAAGATCTTTTTTTAGCGATGGCTCGAACACTACGACCAAGTTTTTCTATATTAAGGTATTTATATACTTACAAGAAAAGATTTAACTCCCGGCAAGAAACCGTAGTTTTCGCTGTTTAGATTGATTACAGACTGACACTCTATACAATTTCTATTCATCATTTTTATTAAGTACTTCAGTGACAAGCAACTTTGTGCTTACACACTGTAACGTCTTGATTTGGTACTTTTATGAATTCTATTTTAATCAACCAAATTCCATCAAATCAAATAAATAAATTGTAATATGATTAAGCGTAAAAAAACGTTCGCCTTTGTACTTTTTTGGTTTTTTGTTTTCTTTTTGTATTATTTTGTGTTTTATGTACAATAAAGTATTTACATAAATACATAAAACGTCGCCAAAACGTTCATATGTAGAGCACACTAGGGCTTCCCAATTTTGAACGAATCACTCGGATCTACTCAATAAAACAACAAACAAGAAATCATACAAACTTAATCAAAGATTAAGTTAAGTATGTGTATCAGGAGTAACGACACGTGTACGAAGAAAAAGCGTTTTAGGGCATTCATCTTATCGATATAGTAGATTGTACAACTAGGGCTTAAAACGCGTGATTTTCATTTTATTAACTTCCAAATCCAATATTCGTGGTTGCCCGATTTGTTTTGGGTTGAGTCACTTTAAGAGCCAAAGACAAAAGGTCATTGCGTTTGTTTACTCGTTTTTATTCGGGTTTCGTAGTCAACAAGGAACCCTTATAGTTTCGCCATGTCTGTCTGTCCGCGGCTAAGCTCAGAGACCATTACTACTGGAAAGCTGTAATTTGGCATGAATACAAGTCAAGTCAAGTCAGTCAAGTCGACATAGTGGTAAAGTAAAAAAAAAAACAAAAAATTTTTTAGGGTACCTTCCATAGACGTAAAGTAGGGGTGATTTTTTTCTCGACCAACCCTTTCGTGTGGGGTACCGTTGGATAGGTGTTTTAAAACCATTGGGGGATTTCCATTTTTCCGATTTTTCGTTTCAGTGATCTTTCCGCGAAATATTCAACTTTAAACTACAAATTTTCATTAAAATCGAGCGTCCCCCTCCATTTCTAAATTTAAACTGTTGGGTGGAAATTTTTGGAAAAATTCAGGATGCTAGTTAATATATCAAATTTACAAGGAAAATTATAACGGCAAGATTGCTTGAGAATTATTAGTAGTTTAAGAGTAAATAGCAGCTTAAGGTATAAAATATACCTAAACTTGGAAGATTCTGTACACAATACGAAATACTTAGAAAAATATTACTTGATTTTTTGCAATGGCTACGGAACCCTATCTTGGGCGTGTCCGACATTTATATGTTTTAATTTTGTCAGGCGGCCTTAATTTAAGGTTTTACTTTATGCTCTATAGCATAAAAAGTTATTTACGATACAAATGTGAGCAGTAGACTCTCACCGAGTGTCAGTGATGTTAAAAATTGAGCGAAGCGAGCTTTTTTAGAAATGAAGAGAGTTGGGAATTGACTGCATACCTACCACCCGTTATATCGTATAAAGTTTCACAATGCAGTGTCATAAGAAAATAAACATTTTTTTTAAGTCTTCATGCTACTTGAATGTATCTGTAGTGGTTGCTACTTATAATTATAGGTGCCAGTCAAAAGATAATTAAACAATTAACTTGGTTATTATCTTTTCTAAGGAAAAACGACAAGGAAAACGTAACATTTTAAAAAGACCAATTATGCTCTTTTGATAACCGTAAACGCGATGAAATTAAGTTACTTGGGAAGTCAACATATCAAAGATATACAGTTACGGGGTTCCGTAGCTAAAGGATGTTTGTTATTATGTAATTCACAATTGGTGCCTTCCTCCCTGGGTACTTGATTTTAAAACAACTAAAAACCTGTAAAAATATTTTTTTTATGTCTGCCCGTCTGTCTATGTAAGTAATCATCCAAAATGACGCCACACTGTGTACATTTTGCTAAGGAAAAGAGGCTCTACTAACACTGGATTTTTTAGATAAGTACCTATAAATTTGTATGGAACCCTCGGTGCGCGAGTGTAACACACTTAGCCGGTTTATTATTATTACTCAAATCACTTAGCAGTAAATATGCAAAAAAAAATTTCGAATATTAAACAGACTTTTTTTTAGTAAAGCTTAGCTTTGTGATCATTTGCACTATTTAATTTGAAAATTACTCCTACAAGACAGCAAATAGCAAACAAGTTCAATATTTCTTATTAGTTATAATCGATTGCTATAGGCACCACAGTAAAATGCTTCGGTTTGGCATACTACTACTTTTGCTCACAAGTTTATGAACTCGACTGTACTAGTTATAAAAACTAAAGTTCGTGAGTGGGAACCTGTGTGTGTTTGTTATTGCTTCACGTAAAATAGTTAGACCGGATCTAGATGAAATTTGGTAAACACTTAGGTGAATTATCTGGAATAGCAAATGAATAGCAAAAGCTACTTTTTATTCCACTATTCCCAAAAATTCTAACCGATATATTCCCACAGGAATTCTCAGGAAATCTACAATATTCATTTTTTTTTTAAATTTCCTTATAGCCTTACATGCCTTTTTTTAGCTACGTATATATTCGTATATGTATAAGCGCCTTGCGCTTTTGATTCCCTTGTCACAGGAAATAGATTTCCTCTTATCGTTAAATATATGGTGCTGACCAAAGAGCATCACAACCATTTAGAATCACGTTTTATCAATGATCTGCTTAGGAGTTCATATTAAAGCTAAGCAGAAAACAGGAAAACTAAAGACAAACAAGCTAAACAGACAATAAATGAATAAAAACATGTCAGACCTGGTAAATATCTATTGGTGTATTTAGGAGAATGGAGAATGTGACGTGACGACACCGCTTTGTACAGTCACCATCAGGCATAGAGCTATGCCGGGAACCCGTTTAACAGGAGCAAATAATTAAAACATAGATTACGGTCACGAGCGTTAATTTGGGACCTATTACGTGAAAAAAAACTTTGAATTGAATTAAATAATATAATAATAATAAGAAGACAAAGAAAAATTACCTAAGAAACCTTAACTAAATATGTTACTATAAAAATAAAAAATATAAAAAGAACACCCGTCCAAAAGATCATCCTGTGGCAGTGTTCTTTGGACCGCAAGTGCGATCCGCTGGGATAAATACGTACCAGCTCTTGGGTCCCCAGAGGTGTAGATCAACCGGGAAGAAAGGGCCTTTATGAAACACAAAAATTTGAATTGTCATACAAAATAACAGATCTTCGATCATAAGTGGGTCCCAAATTAACGCTCGTGACTGTATTCGTCAAAGACGACGAAGGAAGACATTTAGGGGCTGATTCACCATCCATTGATTAGTGTTAACTGACGGTTAAATGTGATGCCGTCTCCGTCTATTCAAACAAAAAAAAGAGACGGCATCACACCTAACCACCAGTTAACACTAATCAATGGATGGTGAAACAGCCCCTTAGTGCAGCGAATAATAATTGAGTCTTTGGATTTCCCTTTTTTAAACAAATTAAATAATATTATCAAATGAACTCGACCCTAGAGATCAATTGAAGTCGCCTGTCACGCTACTTTAAAGTCACTGGATGAATGTCGTTCAGTTTGACGTGTATGCTACGAAGTATGTTTTAATTATTTGCTCCTGTTGAAGCACCAGGTATAAGTGATGAAAAATATCTGAACACGTCTGTACTGTAAATCGCGTCAGTGCATATTCAGATATTTTTGAGCATGAAGATAGCTCCGACGTTTATAATAACGACTGTACAAACTGCAACAACGATTTCCAACTCACCAATTTTTTTTTAATCATCTATGCCAATAATGCCAAAATATGTATGTTTAATGCACGCGCTTTGGATCTTTAGTGACGGTTCCATTTCATTACTTATGTGATTATACTTACTTACATGCCACTTGACAGTAGGTAATTACATTTCCACGTATTCTTATTATTAACATGTTGACTACTATGTTCCTGTCCTGGCAGGTAATTAAATAAACGACTGCAACAAAGCGATTACTCACGTTGATGATAATATCATTTAATTTTGTGGAATGACTTTTAAACTTCTAACTAAAAGATCTTTGCGGTCTTCTGACGATATCACGAGAGTTGAGGGCCACCCGTGGATGCAGTGGCGAGTTGGCGCTCATTGTGGCGTTCAAAGGGTTTGTTGAACAGTGGACGTCTTTCGGCTGATGATATTGATGAACTAAAAGATCATTTCACAATTTTCTTTCAAAAAGGATCTTGACGTTTGTGGAGTATATTTTATTAATAAATAACACTCAATATATACAATAATTAACAAAAAAAAATAGAACTAAAACCATCTTACTCTAATCCGAAAAATCTATCCTCGTGCGGCCCAATGTGCAATAGAATGTACACAATAAGTTCAAGGGAATTAGGAATCTATGACAATGTAACAAAGTAAAATTCTTTTATTTTTCTAATGTTTTACTTTACACCATGGCATATTGACGGCAGTTTGACTTTATTCTCAAAACAATTAGATTCTATTTGCTTTGACAATTTTTAGGGTTCCGGAGCCAAAATGGCAAAAACGGAACCCTTATAGTTTCGCCATGTCTGTCTGTCTGTCTGTCCGTCCGCGACTTTGCTCAGGGACTATCAATGCTAGAAAGCTGCAATTTTGCACGGATATATATATAAACTATGCCGACAAAATAGTACAATAAAAAATTAAAAAAAAATTTTTTTAGGGTACCTCCATAGACGTAAAGTGGAGGTGTTTTTTTTTCTCATCCAACCCTATAGTGTGGGGTATCGTTGGATAGGTCTCTTAAAACCATTAGGGGTTTGCAAAGACGGTTTTTCGATTCAGTGATTTTTTTGCAAAATATTCAACTTTAAAGTGCAAATTTTCATTAACATAGGGCGTTCCCCCCCTCTAAAATCTAAACCGGTGGGTGGAAAAATTTGAAAAAAATCACAATGGTATTAAGTATATTAAACTTACAAGGAAAACTATAGCGGCTAAGTTTGCTTGAGAATTATTAGTAGTTTAAGAGTAAATAGCAGCCTAAAGTATAAAATATACCTAAACTTGGAAGATTCCGTATAAAATACGAAATCCTTTGAAATATATTACTTAAATTTTTCGTAATGGCTACGGAACCCTGTTTTGGGCGTGTCCGACACGCTCTTGGCCGGTTTTTTTCAAAATATTTATATGGTGGGCTTCAGGAGGCTATATTTACAAATATTACCCAAGTCGCTGCTATTGGATAGGGTGCCCATAAGGTTGGCTGAGTTTCCTCGTTGTATGGTAATGATAATACGTTGACCGAGGAAAGAGCCAGTTTTATGGTCACCTGTGGAACGGGCAAGCATCTTTAAAAAAAAGTTTTTTAGTTTCGACGTTTGTTAATGTTTCTTTATTTATTTTTGTACAATAAAGGGTTTACTCGTTCATACATATAATGTTAAGCCACTAGATCGTGTTGAAACTAAAGTTTATTTTAAAATGTAATTTTCGAACCCTACTTATTTTTTGTATCCGAATGTTTTTGCTTGGTTTGCCTTCCGTAAATTATCTAAACGTCTCATATAATTGAAAAACGATTGTTGCTTATTATTATGTACCTACTTAATTTTTTAACAACATCTTGGTAGGTAATTATTGTAAAGCCAACTTCAGCAAAGAAGAATGTAAACAGTAACTAATTATTTCGAAACGCTATCTAATATCATTAAACGTTCCTTTATAAATATTTATTTATATCGAGGATCTCGCTAACATCTCTAATGATTTCCACGAAATTTGCTGTGGGGGTTTTCGGGGGAGAACAATCGATCTAGCTTGTCCTACGTGTATTTCTGAGAATAGGTACATGTGTTTTTGAATTATAATGGTATTTTTCTAGTAAAAATTTCACGCGCGTTAAGATCCATAATTTTGATAGCTTTGTCATCAGCGTGGAGGTTCAACGGTATAGAGTTGGACTTGTAATACTGAGGTGTTAAGTTCAAATGAAAGTCGGAAGACAATTAGTTTTCACTTGCCTTTTATTTGTATAATCATATAATACTTATTTAATTTGCGCTTTAGGTACTTTTCAAGTGATAATAAGTTTTTTAGGTCTTCATTGACCAAAGCCTTACAAAAACGCTACACGTGTGCAGTTATTTCTATTATATTAATCGACCATGAAGATGCCAAAGACGGTGAAGCTTAATTGGCTATATACTCGTACTAAGGGCACGTGAACTCCAAGACAACCAGCCCTGATCCATCTGTCTATCTACTTATCTCTCTGTGCGACTGTGCTTCAACAGGTTTTTGATGTTATGGGAGACAGAGGAGAGTAATGACCGTCGATTTTTGGGAGCTTATTAACTGCTAGTGAGCTCGCAATAGCGCGCGTTTGATAGCTCGAGACTTGAACTAAAAAAACCGGCCAAGAGCGTGTCGGACACGCCCAAAATAGGGTGCCGTAGCCATTACGAAAAAATTAAGTAATATTTTTCTAAGGATTTCGTATTTTATACGGAATCTTCCAAGTTTAGGTGTATTTTATACCTTAGGCTGCTATTTACTCTTAAACTACTAATAATTCTCAAGCAAACTTAGCTGTTATAGTTTTTCTTGAATGTTTAATATACGTACTGTCATCCTGAATTTTTTCATATTTTTCCACCCACTGGTTTAGATTTTAGAGGGGGGGGGGACCCTCGATTTTCTTGAAAATTTGCTCTTTAAAGTTGAATATTTCGCAAACATCTCACTGAATTGAAAAATCGTCTTAGCAAACACCTTATGGTTTTAAAATACCTATCCAACGATACCCCACACTATAGGGTTGGATGAGAAAAAAAAAATCACCTCCACTTTACGTCTATGGGAAGTACCTACCCTAAAAAAAGTTTTTTTTAGTTTTTTATTGTACTATTTTGTCGGCATAGTTTACATATATATCCGTGCAAAATTTCAGCTTTCTAGCATTGATAGTCCCTGAGCAAAGCCGCGGACGGACGGACAGACAGACAGACAGACATGGCAAAACTATAAGGGTTCCGTTTTTGCCATTTTGGCTCCGGAACCCTAAAAACGCGCGCCATTGCGAGCTCACTACTAGTTAAAAAGTTCCAAAAATCGACGTTATCCCTACTCACAACTCTCCTCGGTCTCCCCTACTTAGGAAGCGTGCGTAAACAAACCATTTTTTGTGGTCCGGAACTCAATAATGGTATTCAATTTTTATTATCAAACAAAAAAATCCATTAGATTTGAAAAAGTTGTTTACGTTTGATGAAACGCTTAAAAACTAATACAAGTTAAGAAAATTAATATCCATTTTTTTAGTAGCATTTATTTAACTTTGTTGTTGTGTCTAAGGCCTTAATTTTAGGCCAAGGTCGGTAAGTTGGTATGTAGAGGACGAGAACTCATCCCTCTCATCAATTTATTACATTACACATTTTTTTATAAATATCTAAAAGTTTGTGCTCCCAGTAAATACGTTTGAAAAGATAATTGTTCGATTTAGGGATCCTTTTGCAAAATATTAAGCTTGAAAAAACTGAAAAAACCGGCCAAGAGCGTGTCGGACACGGGACCGAAATAGGGTTCCGTAGCCATTACGAAAAAATGAAGTAATATAAAATATACCTTAGGCTACTATTTACTCTTAAACTACTAATAATTCTCAAGAAAACTTAACCGTTATAGTTTTCCTTGAAAGTTTGATATACTTACTTCAATCCTGAATTTTTTCAAATGTTTCCACTCACCGACAGTTTTTGCCAATTTGGCTCCGGAACCCTAAAAAAACTGGAAATCGTAGTACTCGTATGTATGACATGTATGAATAATTTGGAAGTAAAACTATCAGTGCTTGGTTTCAATGATTAATTTTCCATCAAACTTTTTGTTGAATATTTGTGCCATGTTAATACGGAACCATAACACTTTGCTGGTTTTTATTATGCCTGTAGTATGTGCCTATGTGTTTGTGCCCTGTACCTACCGTGCAAAAACCTTTAAAAACCCTTAAAAACCTTAAAAAAGTTTTTTCTTAAAATCAATTTTACGACCTTTGAAAAATATAGCATGTGATCATACTTTTATTTAGAGGTAGATCACAATTAGTTCCTAGTTATTGAAAAATGAATAATTTTGATGACATTATATAATGTGCCTAACAAGCAGATTCTAAACCTCATTAGTTTTTGTGTAGTTTACAAAAACTCGCTATTGTGTAAACATAAAAACTTAAAAAAAACCGCCGAAAAAAATTAAAAGCAAAAAATAATAAGCCTTTTTCGTTTAATCTTAATCTAGCTACCAGTTTGAAGTCGGTGCCTCAGCATTAGACAGCAGAAATAGACCTATAGTCGTCTACCTGATGGGCTTCTATCACTCCTCCTGGCTTGTACCCTTAGGGTAGGAATATTTTTCCAAAACTTAAATCGGACTACTCTGTAAAAAGTTATGCGTGGTCATAAGTACATAATATATTATATACACGCGTCGACTTGAGAACCTCTTCCGTTTTTTTCGTCGGTTAAAAATGGGTTGTAATTAACGCAGCTTCTTTAAACTGTAATTTTTGCCTTCAAATTTAATAATTTGTCTTCTGAATTAATAAATCAGCGACTAATTTTAAGCGCCTAATAAATACTTTTCAAGAGACTGTAAATTGTGTAATCCAAGCTACGTTTTAATAAATCAGCATGACGATTATTATATAGCAACTAAATTTGTAATATGCCTACAACTGTTAAGCTTCTAATACGTGCATCTAGAAAACAATTTTACAAGCTCTAATTTAATATTGTCACCTCTATTTTTAGACATTAGTATATGGAAATCATGACTGAAGCAACCATAAATGAACATCTTAACAATATTGTCATCAAAAAATTAACAGTGGTAGGTCTAATTTTATATAATGTCCACTATTTTGCTGCGTCGTCAACGTAAAATTGCGCGGCTACTGACGCGTCACGGTGCCGCGCGGTGCACGTTATACGGCGTCGTGAACTTGCAAAGGCGCGGCGCCCGACGCGTCCCGGTGCCGCGCGGTGCACGTTGATACGGCGTCGTTAACGTACAACCGCGCGGTGGCTGACGCGGCACGGTGCCGCGCGGTGCACGTTGATACGGCGTCGTTAACGTACAACCGCGCGGTGGCCGACGCGGCACGGTGCCGCGCCGTGCACGTTGATACGGCGTCGTTAACGTACAACGGCGCGGTGGCCGACGCGTCACGGTGCCGCGCGGTGCACGTTGATACGGCGTCGTTAACGTACAACCGCGCGGTGGCTGACGCGGCACGGTGCCGCGCGGTGCACGTTGATACGGCGTCGTTAACGTACAACCGCGCGGTGGCTGACGCGGCACGGTGCCGCGCGGTGCACGTTGATACGGCGTCGTTAACGTACAACGGCGCGGTGGCCGACGCGGCACGGTGCCGCGCCGTGCACGTTATACGGCGTGTAACGTACAACGGCGCGGTAATGACGCGTCAAAGCGGTACCATAGGCGGTGCCGCGTCGTGGAGATATATGGCGTCATGACGTGAACGTAAAACGGTGCGGCGCGGAGAAACTGAGAAACGGAGCGGAGGCAACGGAGCGGAGCGGAACACGGAGCGGAATGGAGGCAACGGAGCGGAGGCAGCGGAGCGGAGATAGTGTAGCGGAGCGGAGGCAGTGGAGTAAAGTAGAGGCAGTGGAGCGGAGCGGAGACAACGGAGTGGAGGCAGCGGAGCGGAGTGGAGGCAGCGGAGCAGAGGTAGCGGAGTGGATACAGTGGAGTAAAGTGGAGACAGCGGAACAGAGGCAGCGGAGCGGAGCGGAGACTGCACAGCGGAGCGGAGGCTGCGGAGCGGAGTGGTGGCAGCGGAGCGGAGCGGAGATAACGGAGCGGAGCCAGTGGAGTAATAATAATAATAATAATGTTTATTGACAAAAAGTTACATTGTTAATAGTTATAACATGAGATGTAGGGTGATTAGTCTAAATATATACGACACCCTGGTGTCTAAACTAGGCTGAGCCTGTGTCTTAGACACCAGTTTCTTCCTATGACATTACTAATTGGCGAATGCGATTATTAACTACCATAAATAGTGCAACAATAAATAACAGAAAATAAAAACAATTACGTAAAATTAGAAAAACATTGTGGGTATCAATCTAATATAAATTAATATAAGAGGGTAAGAAGCATTGAGTTCGAACCAACTGGCAAAACAGGTATAAGGTACAACCACTGAAAGTTAGAACTCAAAATTCTTGACATTAATTTAATTATAGTTTTTAATTTTATTCGAAGTGTGAATTCAAAAAGAGACTTCTCCGCTCCGCGTTTAAGCGTGTTTGTGTGTGTGTGTGTGTGTGTGTGTGTGTGTGTGTGTGTGTGTGTGTGTGTGTGTGTGTGTGTGTGTGTGTGTGTGTGTGTGTGTGTGTGTGTGTGTGTGTGTGTGTGTGTGTGTGTGTGCGTGCGCGTGTGTGTGTGTGTGCGCGCGTGTGCTTGTGTGTAAAGTGTGAATTTATTTTGTCCTTGTAAATAGTTTTTCAATGTCTTCATAATTTTGAGTTTTAAGCCAAGCTGTTACTTTATTTTTGAGTTCTAATGAATTTAGGGGGTATATATTGATGATTTTATTAATTCTGTTGTAGAGTAAAGGGCCAAGGACACATTGAAACCTTAGACAAAATGCCGTTTTATATTTAGGTAGCGGACAGACCCTGCCCTTACGTCGACCCATACCACTGGCAGGGGTAAATTTAAGTTTAGAGTGTTGGGAGATTAATGTTTCTCTTATAGTAAAGCGGAGGCAACGGAGTGGCGACAGACAATGGAGCGGAAGCAGCAGAGCGGAGGTAGTGGAGTGGAGCGGAGGCAGTGGAGTAAAGCGGAGGCAATGGAGCGGAAATTAAAAATATCCTCTCCGCAGCCTGCGCTCCGCAGCCTCCGCTACGCAGCCTGCGCTCCGCAGCCTCCGCTACGCAGCCTCCGCTCCGCAGCCTCCGCTGCGCTGCCTCCACTCCGCTCCATCTGCCGACATCTCTTGTCTGGGTGGGCAGTTAGTTCCGAAAGAATGTAATGTCTCTCGATGAGAGCGAAACATAGATGACGCTAGTGCTGCTGCTTAAGTAGCGTAGTGAAAATAAGCAAACTGAGATATGTGTGCATAGGAGAAATTCGTGTCTGTCTGTACTCCTGTCCAGTGGTATTGTACTCGTAGGGGTATGGCACGCAGCACGGAAACGGAATGCTGACCACCTTGGCTCGATTCCCAGCGCTGGTCTCTTTTTCTGGTTTTTCTGGGCATCCATGTC
This sequence comes from Choristoneura fumiferana, assembly GCF_025370935.1. Lineage (NCBI taxonomy): Eukaryota > Metazoa > Arthropoda > Insecta > Lepidoptera > Tortricidae > Choristoneura > Choristoneura fumiferana. The sequence goes on along the minus strand of NC_133487.1, from coordinate 8,906,841 downwards.
TCATTTTGTATTTTCGATATGGTTTTACGGGATGACCGTAAAAGTAACAAATTTGGAGTTGAAATAAAAAATACAAAAAGACTCCAAATAACCAATATGATATTAGTAGGACTTGTTTATTAGTAATTTATAATTATAAAATGTATTGTTTTGTTAAAATAGACGGAGACGGCATCACATTTAACCGTCAGTTAACATTAATCAATGGATGGTAAAACAGCCCCTAAATATGTAAAGATGCGATGCAAGATGTTATTAAATAGTAAAATTTTCAACAAAATAGGCGGGAAGCTATTAAATAGTAAAATTGTTTACTTATTACGGTAGCGTGATATTACTAATTATTTTTATATGACAGAACATAATGGCTTGAGTGCGATGTACACGTATCTACGTATATGTATATATAGTGAGGCTTGCCTTGTCATTCTATGTGAGACTATATTAAAGCCAGTCAGGTAAATCCTTAGGCAGATCTTGCTTTGAGCGCTGCTGAAGACAACATTGTATAAGTTTATTGTTTTTTTTTTGTATTTTAAAATGAATGTGATAATTAAGCAAGGTATTTTTCTGTTCGTTGTCCAGTTCGTTAATTGTGGAGGTAAAGTACCATGGTGTTTTTGTTAAGTTTTATTTAAATAATATTTTTTTATCTGTAGCTTGAGTTGACACGAAGGTGACAGCCTGTCAAAACATTCAGATTACATTCTGTGGTACATACTCGTACAAGCGGTGTTTAAACCAAGTTTAAACTTACACAATTTTAAATTCTGGTGTTACTTTGACATCGTGGTTGAAGGTTGAAGAGTGCTTTTGTAAATATCGTAGCAATACTTTTCGATTGTGCTTCATAGTATTAAACTTACCTATTTATTTATTTATCTGTCAATTAAAAAATAAAATAAACCAATTTGCTGTAAAATTCAAATAATACAAAAAAGATGTGGAAAAAAATGTTGTGTGCTATTTATTAAATAAATCTTGATAAAAAAAACAATTAGGATTTTTGAACGTCGTTTTCGTCTTCGTTAATATTGTAGTATTGAGAATTATTTCACAGCTAGCCTTTACCAGTGGCTTCGCTTGCATGATGGGCTTCATTTACGTTGTATGACGAACACCCGTAAAAATATCATGTTTCTAGATTTACCTAGCGGTTAAGATTTTGGGGTTTCTTATGGGTCCATGTTATTCCGGACGACCAGCTATCTACACATCAAATTCCATCTAAATCCGGCCAGACGTTTTACCGTAAGGGCATACAAACTTTCGCATTTATAATAAGTGTATATACATGTAATAAGCTTTTGCCGCGCCTTCTTCTGCTGCTCATAATTCGTTTATCGCTGCCCTTTCGACGGGAACTATGCAATTTTCCGGGAAAAACTATCCTATGTCCTTCTCGGGGTCTCAAACTATCTCCATGCCAAATTTCATCTAAACCAGTTCAGCGGTTTGAGCGTAAAGAGGTAACAGGCAGACAGATAGTTTTTTCCTTAGTATAATATTAGTAAGCATAATGTAGTATACAATAAAATAAAATGGTGGTGTACAATATTACCTACATGCTCTTACATATATGTAAAAAAAAAACTTTTTCACACCTCTCCTTCAGAAAAGTAACTTTTCCTCCATGACGAGAGGGAGCAAAGTGCAACTTTTCTGTTCAAGGCTTTTCTAAGTGTTTTATTGCAAATATGCCATTTTTTGAAGTTGATAACTGTAAAGCCACGCCATGTTCTATGCTGGTTGTTTTTTAGGGTTCCGTAGCCAAATGGCAAAAAACGAAACCCTTATGGATTCGTCATGTCTGGTCTGTCTGTCTGTCGGTCCGTATGTCACAGCCACTTTTTTCCGAAACTATAAGATCTGTACTGTTGAAACTTGGTAAGTAGATGTATTCTGTGAACCGCATTAAGATTTTCACACAAAAATAAAAAAAAAAACAATAAATTTTGGGGGTTCCCCATACACAAAAAAATTTTTTTTTTTCAATAAACCCATACGTGTTCTCGTACGTGGATAGGTCTTCAAAAATTGAGGATTCTAATATCATTTAAAATAATTGAATGATAAAAATAATAAAAAATATGTTGATGTACATTACCATGCAAACTTCCACCGAAAATTGGCTTGAACGAGATCTAGTAAGTAGTTTTTTTAATACGTCATAAATCGTAAAGTAAAGGAAACTTTTATATTATGTTACTTGCTGCTACGGAACCCTTCATGGGCGAGTCCGACTTGCACTTAGCAGCTTTTTTAATTATATGTTGATTTTTTTTTTCAAGTTTCTTAATGCTCAGTGTGAAAAGTTGTATGAGCCATTCGGGAGCAAAATTATTTTCATCTTGGGCGTTAACACTTGAATCCCTCGCTACGCTCAGGATTCTATTGTAGAATCCTTCGCTACATTCTGGATTCAATTTACGCCCTCGCCGTAAATACACCATTTTGCTCCCTAGTGACACAAATAACTATTTATAGCCGTTCAAACCACGCAAAAAATAACTGATCTTTTCCCTCTATCTTGACAATTAAAAATTCTGACTCCAAAACAGAAGCTGGTTTATAGATAAAAGTTTATTTTTAATTATTTATATGTATAAGAAAGTAGATTAGTTTTACGTTGAAAAAAAAATCGTTGAGAAAATTGCTTTCAGCATTAGGTGTTGACAACTTGCAGGTATTCAGCTCGCCAAAATACCGACAACATCGGATCTGACAAAGTGACCCAGACCTTCAAGTGACAAGGTTTTTGCACTTTGTATTGCCCTTCTGTGTACTTGACGGCCAATGCTCGACCGAGACCGAGGATAATAATATCAAGAAATTTAATCCTTCTGACTCTCGAACACAAATTTTACTTTTTCTATTTTATTTTTGTGTTTCTATTTTTGTTTTCGTGTTGTTTTTTGTTTGAAATTTAACACGAGCTAATTCGGTGAAGGAATACATTTAATGGCGTGTGTGAAGTTCCCACTCCGCATTGGGCCCGCGTGGGAACTAGGGCCCAAGCCTTATCATTCTGAGAAGAGGCCTGCTACTACTACCCAACATTATAAATGCGAAAGCTTCTCAGCATGTGCATGTATGTTTGTTACTCCTTCATGCTAAAGCGGCTGGACGAATTTGAATGAAATTGGATATAATGATAGCCGGATACCTAAAATATCACATAGGCTACTTTTTTATCCCGATTTTTTCACGGGATAGGGATAAACTCTCGATAACAACCGCTGGGCTTAGAGTCATGAAATTTGGTATGTACGAGTAGGTAGCTGGACCTCTGAAATAACACATTGGCTACTTCTTATCCCAATATTCCCACGAGATCGGGATAAAATCTTGAAATTTCATCGGCTGGGTATAGTCTGGGTGTTGTTTATCAACGTCAATTAAAGATCATGTTGTGATTTTCGAGAATTCACACGGAACTATAAAATCCCGAAATTTGAATTCGACTACTTTTTCTAATGATGTACGCATGCGCAGACGCGGGTATATACTATTTAAGAGCGTTTATACCTGCTGAGCTGGCAACGTTGCATTTTTAACAGTTTTTCTCGATCATTCCATAAAAATTGAACGAAAATTAAAAATGTGGTCTGATAGAACACTTCTTAATATATTATTATAAGTTAATGTGTCTACTCCAATAATTATTCGTGATAGACTTTTATATTATTTAAAGACGATCAAATGTTTATTAACGGTTTTTAAAGAAAATAAAAGTCTATCACGAATAATTGTTGGAGTAGACACATTACTTATAATCAAGAAGTGCTCTATCAAACCACCTTTTTAGTTTTTATTAAATTTTTATGGAATAATCGAGAAAAACTAACAAAAATGCAACGTTGCCAGCTCGGCAGGTAGGTATAAACGCTCTTAACTATATTTTAATTTGAGATCGATATTTAATAGGTACTTTTTATCAGGAATCAATGATTTTGATGTCTAGATAGAGAAGTACAGATCTTTAGATTTTTTTTATCCGTAATAGGTATACAGATACAATACAAAATTGACAGCGTGATCAAATAAATGACAAAAAATATTGTAAGGCCCTCGTACCAAGAGACAGCGATAACACCGCCATGTCCGACACACTGATTTAACGATTAAACTTTGAGGATCAATAAATAATCTAAATTCAAGTTATTTGAATCCCTACTTAATATTATAAATGCGAAAGTAACTCTGTCTGTCTGTCTGTTACCCTTTCACGTCGAAACCACTGAACCGATTTTGATGAAATTTGGTATATAGGTAGTTTGAACCCCAAGGACCAACATAGGATACCTTTTATTCCGGTAGAGGGCGCCGCCGCGCGATAACCTAGATCCGTGCAGACGTAGTCGCGGGCATAAGCTAGTATGTTATAAAACCGAAGTGGCTTAGTTATGCGAGTAGAATCGAACCTTGAATTTAAAGTTCAGTGACACACCATGTATACCTATAAAGAGTTCGTCGGGCCAATCTTGTTCCGAAAGGGCACCTTGCGGTTGAATAAGTGGGTCCATATTATATCGCACCTACCGTAGAACAGGGGTATAATTCCACCCTCTTTTTCAGTCAATTTTTTTCTCATTTTTAGGGTTCCGTACCTCAAAAGGAAAAAACGGAACCCTTATAGGATCACTTTTTGTCCGTCTGTCTGTCTGTCTGTCAAGACCCTTTTTCTCGGGAACGCATAGAGGTATCAAGCTGAAATTAATATCAAATACTGAGGTCTACTGTCCCTTGGAGCTGTGAAAAAATGAAACTTCTAAGCCAACGCAATCAAAAGATGCAGCCGTTTATGCTGCAAATTTCCGCAAATTTTCGAAACTCGCAAGGGAATCAAAACCTACAGGGTAGGTACTTCCCGTAAAATCGGAATCTTGAAATTTGGTATAAAGGTAGCTATTATAACACAACCAACTAGAAAAGTCTCAAAATCTTGATTTTTGATGTCTGTCTGTAAATATCAATGACCAATATAATCTGACCCCACACTGCGTACTTATATTTTGCTTAAGAGTAGGGCTCTGCATACACTGGATGTATTAAATCACTCGGAAAAAGCGAGAAATATCATCAAGACACGATTCCCGTTTACTTGCATACATATAAATGTGTACGGAATCCTCGGTGCGCGAGTTCGACTCGCGCTTGCCCCTTTTTTTAGATTTTTAGACAATTTATGTCCTTGTAGGTACTAAAGGTAAGATATTAAATTATTTTTGAAGTTTTTTAGAGAACCTTGCTCCTCTGTATTACCGAAGGTACGATATTGACAGATTGCACTAAGATTACTAGATGGAAGATGGATGTTCGAAGTTCAGAATTATTAATATAGACTCATTGATATCCGGTTTTTCTTAATCAGTCCAGTTCTTATTAAGGAAAATAGTCTCGTGATGCAGTTACTGACTTGTTCTCCTTGAGTCCATGATGACACTATCAGCCACATAGTATGATAATATTGTTAGAATAATAGCTATGTAATTGGTCCAGTAGTTAAGTTGTAATAGCTGCAGGATAAGAAAAGGCTGATGTCAGGTAACAAAGTTGCAGTTTCTAGTCCAAGATCCTTTATTTGATGTGGACCTGATCTGATAATAGTATTTTATTTTATGCAACTGTATCGTAATAGGGGTCCTTAAAACATGAGTGTGGGTTTATGAAACGAGGCGTAGGTAGCGAGGTAGGTAGGTAGCGAGGCATAGAGATACTATAATCGAATGAAATATTTTTTTTATAAATCAAAATATATGATTACGAAGATAACGTTGATGAGTTGCCTAAAGAAACCTGTTTAGAGTCATGTGTAATTTAAACAAAGCCGCGGAAAGATGGGCAGACAGACGGACAGACATGGCAAAACTATAAGTGTTCTGCGCGTTATTTGACTCTGATATTGCATCACGGGAGCAAGCCAATCCCTGCTTTCTTTCCGAATTTTAACCAATCAACAAGTTCGTCTATTTGCAACCCCAAAAATGATTCGTATTTGAATCATAAATCGTTTTGGTTTAAGGTATGGCCACTTTTGTGTGAAATTTGTTCTAAGTTACGCTTTCTGACTATATTATTTATTCGTAGGTAAATCAAACAGAATATGTAAACACAGGGTTCCTTACCTCTTTACTGCGTGCTAGTCCAGTGGTTATAATCATTGTTTTTTTTTTAAATATAAACACCACAATTTTACACCTCGGTCACATTTTTAATAATTTTGCTAGTTTTCTATGTCGGTTGGTAGCAAACTTTTATGAAAACTTTCTTGTGAAAATACTACATTATGGTGGTTTCCCTTGATTTCCACACCAGATACAACGTCTCACCTCAGTGCTGAGGATCTAAATTCATACAAGTATCCGTAGTTTCACGACATCCAGAATCCGTCCTGTCTGTAGAATAAGGCATTTAGTGTCAGTATTTAAACAGTGATCTCTAACGACTTCATTCTAATGAATTTGCGGGATGAGAAATAAATTGAGGGTAGTTCTAGGAGCGTTTCAACCGCTATCAGTTTCCTGTCGCTTATACTGAAGAAATAACCCAAGTAGAATACAAGGATTTTAAAAAACGATATAGTGTGCATGCTGTTCAGTTACAATTCATTAAAATTTCTTGCTTACTTATTCTGTAGGTAAGTTGGCCGCAAAGGGCTTTTAAACATGTCACTGTGCTATACTACCAGCGCTTTCTCAAAGTCCATCATTGCCAAGAAGAATGCGCCGCAAGAAACTTGCCATAAAGTAATTTTTGCACAACAAATTATATAGTTACAATTAATTTATTGAATCAGGCGTTACTTTGCGGAGGTCCATATCAATGAACTAAAAGGATAGTGATTTGTGTGTGTTCTTACAGTGTGGAAAACTGCATGAACACGCATTTTGCATAAGCTTATCGTAAGGTTGAGCAAGGAAATTCTTTTAGTTCATTAGTTACAATTAATTTAACTACGAAAGCTAACATAACAAATTAAATTAAAAAATTAAATTACATAAGTACAATTAAATTATTACAGCGACATATGTGGAGTCCCTTAGAGGCCGTATTGTCTAACGTGCGGGCGCTCACGATCGCATTTACCATCTCCTTGTACCCTCATTCTACACCGTATGATAGAAAGAATCGGTAAAACGATTATGATTCCGAGTGCATTAGAAAGAAAGAAAATACATTTATTTAACGCCATAAAACAAACATAGAACAGATAAAGACATACATGAATAGCTCCCCACTAAATAGGTCCCCACTCAGCATAATGCCACGGCAAGCCGAGGCGCTGATTTTCAGTGAGGACCTTTAGACAATAAGGCCTCAGGTCTCATCTATGGGAGACCGCATTATTCTGAATTTGCTACCACAGAGCGAAGCGCTGTCGGAACTAGGTTATTATGATGCATAACCAAGGAATCTTCTTGTCCACAGTTTTACCCGTTGATAAATGCAATCTAGAGGACTCAGCATGCATGACGAAAGCGTATCAAACGGCCCTCACTACTTTCGTGGCAGGATTGCCTGATTATGGTGTCGAAGTGATGGACGTAATGGATCTGGATGACTTCGCCTTCGACCTGTCTGGGCTTCAGTTTAGTCTTAAGGAAGGAAAATTTAAGGGTTTGAAGGGAGCGACTATAGATAATGTAAAGTAAGTAAAATGCGCTCATCAATAACCAACAACCGATTCTGTCATATATAGATAGTAGTATAATGGGTGCTGTTCCCGCAGTTCCCGCCTAGCCGTTAGTTTGGCAATGTCTTTTTGTATTTATCTTTTTTTTTCTAAATTGTCTCCCGCTAGGTAGTATACGTGTCGTCACAGAGTGTGTGTGTGTGTGTGTAAGTAAAGATTTATGAATTTTACAGATGGAATCTCAAAAAGAAAACTGCTGAAGTGGACTTCCACTTGGACGGGTCCGTTAGGGGACATTACACTGCCGGTGGTAGCATCCTAATTCTGCCCATTACCGGGGATGGCCAAATGAAGCTGAAACTAAGTAAGTAGATAATAAACAAATCTTAACTCAAGTTTGAAGTATTAATCAAATTTATAAAAATCTACCTCTGCGAGTACTATCCTAATTTGCTTCCGCTTATACGTCATTGTTTTATAAGGTCTTCATTTTTATTTTTTAATTTAAATTTATATATTATAAATCCGCCGAAGCCGTTGTGGCCTAGTGGTTTGACCTATCGCCTCTCAAGCAGAGGGTCGTAGGTTCAAACCCCGGCTCGCACCTCTGAATTTTTCGAAATTCATGTGCGGAATTACATTTGAAATTGACCACGAGCTTTGCGGTGAAGGAAAACATCGTGAGGAAACCTGCACAAACCTGCGAAGCGATTCAATGGTGCGTGCGAAGTTCCCAATCCGCACTGGGCCCGCGTGGGAACTATGGCCCAAGCCCTCTTGTTCTGAGAGGAGGCCTGTGCCAGCAGTGGGACGTATATAGGCTGGGATGATGATATTATAAATTATTAATTAATTGAAGTTTGAACCAAAGTGTTTGTCATTTCACATCTGATTAATCTAACTTAATTAAGCGACATAAAATCTTTCTGAAAGTATTTTTTTTATTGTATTTTTTTATATTCAACCTTTGACAACTTGTCAAATGGATGCAAAGAAATATTGAAAGAACAATGCAGTGATATATTTTTTTTTACTTTGTGTTATTTGTTATCAATTAAGTAACTCTGGTAATTAGTTTCATAAACATACTTAACTTTAATTTTGTCTAGATAGTAAAAAACTCTGTTCCTGCACACAAATTCAATATGTAATTGTATGATCAATTACCTGTAGCGTACACGTACCTACGTTTTAACTTGTCTCTTTATATTTTGCTTTCTATAAAAACTTAGAAAACACAAGTCAGAGTTAGCTTTCGTGTCGTCGATGAAGGATAATAATGCCTTTCTGAATAGTTTAGTAGCTTTTGTGAAAATAAAATATGGTACTAACGTGTAATGCTTGAGGCCTCAATAAACTTTTTTTTTTGCAGAAAATTTACATGTCCATTTTGTCGTAAATTATGAAATGGAGAAGGACGCTGAAGGAAACGAACACGTGATTTTGAAGAAATATTCTTTCACATTCGACGTTAAAGATCACGCAAATTTCGCTTTAACAAATCTGTTCAACGGCAACAAGGAACTAAGTGAGTTAAAACAATTTAATGTTTTTCAGGGTTCCATACTTCAATCGGAAAAAAATAACCCTATAGCGTCGTAATTTCGATAAATATAATTTGAAACTTGATGTCAATCCGTAAAAGTTGATTATTTGCTTTGACGTAATGTCCTAAATTTTGTACGTTGGTCCTTACGAGGATCTGTCAAGACCCTTTTTTCTTAAAAATGCGGAGGTACCAAGCTTTACTTGTCTACCCCTTGTAGCAGTGAAAAAAAACAGGCTTCTAAGTCAGCCCGTAGTAGACGTAGCGTAAGAAGAATCCCAACAAGACGGACCGATGACCAGGGCCCGGTTGTATAACCGGTTGTATGGGATCCCTTTGTTACCCATACATTTTTTGTTCCGAATTTCGATGGTCAGAAATTGATATCCATCCATATAATTTATAAACATAAACATCACTAGTCATAATTTTTGTTCAGTATAATGCTTATTAGCTCTCATTCATCGTTTTTAACTATATTCGTCATTTTTAACTATAACGTTCAAAGATCTAGCGATAATTATTCAGAAATAGCTTAAGCCATATATTTCACCGTACTCATAGTTGTTACTGATATCGTTTTAATGCCTAAAGTGTCTAGGTCTAAGAAACCAAATCCATAATATTGATAGGCATATAGATAATTACTCAGAAACATTTCCAGGCATACATTTGAAAGTGCTAATTAATTTAACTACCACCTTAGATACTATGACTAATAGAAATTATGCTGAAAACAATTTGATTTGTGCGAGCGAGCGAAGCGAGCGAGCAAGACGGTTCGGAACAGAAGCGACTCGGATAGGTTAGGTTCAGAAGCTCCCGCCTTAACCTTGGATGTTAGTTTTTTTTTATAATATAGCAGCCCGGATAATATTGCTTCACAAATGATTTTTAATCCTCGATGTTCCTATAAAAAAGTTTAGAACGATGATTATTATGCATACAACTACAGTAAGGTATACATTCGGTAGTTAAAATATTATGTAAGTATTTAATTTTTCTGATAAATAATTGAATTCATTCTATAATTATTATGAGCGTTTTTATTGAATTTAACATTATGACGTTAAATGTTATGACTAACTAATCAGGTGACTATCAATCATTATGATCTGCGAAAAAAAATGACCTTACAACAATTATTATAAACTAGTTTATTGCCTTTAATATTATGGAATGGTATACTATATGGACATCGAATCTTTAAACTAACCAATTTTATGACATACAATAATTATGACCTGCGAAAATCGGAACTTCACTTTATACTGTTTAATGTTATAACTTAAGATAATATGACTTGCAAAAATTATGATGAATAACGTTATGGATTGTTAAAATAGGAGTTTAAATTTTATGAGAACCAAAATAGACCCATAACGAAATACGAGTAGTTACCAGTATATATGTTATTACTGCTTTTGTATTGAAATTCAGTAATACGATTAGCTTACATTTTAATATGCAAGGGCCCTGGTAAAGTTACCAGGAACCAGTAGGATGCGGGTAGCGCAGAACCGGCCATTCCGGAAATCTTTCGAGGGGGCTTTTGTCCAGTAGTGGGTGTCTTTTGACTGGCTTGATTAAAAAGTTGTTTCCATACAAATAGCCAGCGAGGCAAAATCAACTAGTTTGGGGTACTTCCAGTTATACTAGAAACTTAAAATTTGGTATGAAGGTAATTGATAAAGTAAGCATAACCAATATGAAAAGTGTGAAAATCTTATAAAAAATGAAGTAATGGGAAGTACACATAAACACTATGGACCAGTTTGACAGCCAATCTAACTGTAATAAAATCACTATTAATTATTGCAGGTGACACCATGTTAATGTTCTTAAACCAGAACTGGAAGCAAATCTCCGAAGAGTTCGGCAAACCTGTGATGGAAGCAGCGGCAAAGAAAATGTTCAAAAACATCAAGAGTTTCTTAGCAAAGGTACCGATAGCTGAAATCGCTAATGTTTAAATTAGATTTCTAGCTACCTACTAGGTTTATAAAAATCATGTATTGTGTTAATTTTATTTTGTACTGGTGCTTCTCTTATTAAACGTAAAAACAGGTTCTTTATTTCATTAACCTTGACCAGTAAAAAAAACGTAATAACATACAAATTGAAATTTTCGACATGATACAAAATGAGTGTTTTCTCAAACATGCTATGTACTCGTAATGTTTAAGTTGTGTTCCTTAAAATAGGCTTCAAAATATACCGTTGCAGACTGTAAAACGACAGTCTTTTGTTTCAATGCAAAACTTCAATTATTTTTTCAGGATACGATGTGTCAGCCTAAAATATCCACGATAAAGGCCACATTATACACGACCTGAAATTAAGAATCTGAATTTCTATGGTTCATTTATTAGTTACTGAATATATTCACATCACAGGACTGCGAATATTCTATAATTATGTGAATATATAAATATTGCCGACGTGTTTTACGTCTAATTACAATTTAATTAACATAATAGAGTATAAATGTAGCTGATTAAATGAGCTACAGTTTGTAAAATTTTCTAAAATTCTCTAATTTTCTATTCTATTCTAAAAGCGCCATCTCGAACAGCAGACCGCAAAAAAAAGTTTTGCCGGGAAAATTGACGTGTAATTTTTTTTTTGATTGATTTGACTTGGGCTTTACGTGTTGCCTTAAGTCATTTAGCAGGTATCATTATCATTTCAAACGTTTCGTTTAGAAACGTGACCTGAGTTTTTATTTTATTTTAGCAGTCCGTTATATCTACATGTTTCATGGCAATTAAATTTTTTGGAATTATTTTAACATTATAAAAATCCGTGTTAGAATGAAATAAACACTTATATAGGGTAGTTATTTCGTAAAGTCTGGTACAATTTAGTTGTCTTACGAACAAAACATTGATTTTAGGAGTTTTTATTTATTTCAGTGCATGTTTGAGACAAGCATTATACAAGCCTCGGCGTAAAAGAACTTGCCAGCCTCGTATACCTATCCCGCCTCGCTACGTTCAGCCGTCTATACAATACTCGGCCTACAACAGCGAGCCTACAAGCCTTTTTTTCCCGGCCTCTGCTGTAATGTACCTTCTATTGTAGCTTAGTTAATGCTGGACACTATAGTGGATCATGCCAATTGTTTATATTTGTCAGATTATCTTTAGAGCGTTCACACTTTACTGAAATTAAATCACCAACTTAAAGCATGGACGGACATCCTAAGGAAAGGGAGATAATTAGGTAGGGACTGTAAGAGTCATAAAATATTATTAAGTGCTCAACACTGGTTGGTTTTTTTAACAATGCCGATTATATATCATTGCAGGCCTAATTAATTTATGACTAAAGTGTTGCTACAAGATAATAAGAAACTGAACTTTACCAGTTCAAAAAATAAACCTGTGTGCGTAGATCACTTTACTTTCGTTAGTAAAGTATCTTAAGAAACTTACAAACTACTTACAATACAATTTCTTTAGACAGGCTTAGTAAGCATCGCATTCACAGACTTGCAATTTAAATCTTTAGGAGCGCAAACATCTTCGTTCATTATGTAAGTTATCTATTTACGGGTCGCGTCAACAAATTTTGGTTGTTGTCAGTGCAAACGAGAAATTGTTCGTGCTAATTCATGGAGCGCGAAAATTCATGTTATAATTTCTTGGGACTTGTATTGATTCGTTTGCATAATTTCTTTATAGAAATGCAAATGAACGAGACACTGGGACGCAACTGAATTGGAAATTTTATTACTTGAGGGGCTTTCTTTATTTAAGATTAAAAGTTTTTAATCTGTAACAGAAAAGTACAATACGAGTCATTACAATGCCATGATTTCTTTTTCTTCATTATACACTTGAAATAATTCATATCGAAAATACAAACTGAAACATGGATGCACAGAAAACCCAGAGAAAGAGACCAGCGCTGGGAATCGAATCCAGGTCCTCAGCATTCCGTGCTGCGTGCTATACCCCTACAACACCACTGGACAGGATTCTGACACAAATTTCTCCTATGCATCAGCTTGCTTTTTTCCTTATTTACCCACTTAAGCAGCGGCACTAGCGACATCTATGTTTTAGCTCTAATTGAGAGACGTCCTTCGGGACTAACCGCTTACCCGGACAAGAGATGTCGCTATTAAGCAATCAAATTATGATTGGTTTTTGGAGTCTTTTTGTATTTTTTATTTAAAAAGACTCCAAAAACCTGAGATATGTGGTGTATAGGAGAAATTTGTGTCTAGACTCCTGTCCAGTGGTGGTGTAGGGGTATAGCACAAATTAAGGTTTAAGAAATGTTTTCAAACTTTGGTAGGCGTTCAAAGTGTCAGCGTCAAAGACGTAGCTGCGTCTTGAATGAAAATTCTGATGGAAGACATATTCAAACTAACTCAAACTAACTCTACCTGTATAAACATTTAACTAAACACATTTATCCAAATATACAAAGTTTAAATTTAAACTGTTCTTAGTTGATCATTTGTTTCATCACGGAACTTTACAAAAGTAATATCAAAAAAAATTAACAACAAATTTAACACTAGCGATATTAATTTGTCCACTGCATGCATATTTTAAAACAGCAAAACGGATCATGGCTGCAAAATGAAATCTGCGAGGAATGGTCTGTATTTTTCAAATTTCACTTTGAAATTGGTGAGGATTTCATGCATTGTTTCAGCTTCGTATTTTATTTCGATGAATGCGCTTGGGTGTATAGAATATTATTCAAATTCTACTGAATTCAAATGGAACTGTAAAACAATATTAAAATTACTGATCAACAACATGTTACAATAGGAAACTTAATAACCCATTTTTTCACCTTATCCTACAATACCAACATGTCTGAGGAAATTAAATTCATTAATTATTCATATTTTTGTCTTAATAGAAAGAAAGAAAGAAAATGTTTACTCGGCAATATGTACTTAGACATTAACTTTGTAGATAACATACATTAACTTAATGTAGGTATACTTATAGATAGCCGAAAAGGCTGGCAGCTCAGCAATCCTGAGGTACAGACAGAACCACAGCGCTGCAGCCACTATTTGACACCTTGAAAATATGTAACAGTTTTACATTATATGTTGTCTGATGGAGATTCTGTAAAGGGAGGGATTAATAAGGCCTACTACTTTAACCAAATATTTTACACAACAAATCAGTCGTTTTTATTACTACAACGTGACCTTAAAGGGTTAAACGTTAAACACTTAAAGGGCGTTTCACGACTCGTTGATGAATTTATCGTATCATAATAATATTTTTTATTGATGGATAAAACAGACCTTTATGATATAAATTAAACACAATGAATTCTAAACACGCATTAAAATATAGTTTGAATGTCGCCCTTAAAGTTAAAGGGCGATTAAGGAAATGGCGTATCTGAGAGTACCTATAACGCAAGGCTTAGATAGGTTTCTCATATGGATCGACGGCCAAAGGCGCAGAGACCCTTATTCCAACCATGGGACGGACGTTGATTAATAAGGCCAGCATGGGCCACAGTAAGAATAGAACAGATTACCAATATGCAAGTTCTTTCGAAGGTCGGGTGAAACTTATTAAGGAACTGAACCAACCACTGTTTTAAATCTTGTAACACACTTAATCGGTGTACTTACAATAGTTGTTTTAAAGTAAGTAATGAATGTCTGTTATGACAAAATTGCAAGGTTAACCGGCCAAGTGCGAGCCGGACTCTCTCACCGAGGGTTCCATACTAATCAAGACATATCTAGTCAAGATGTACGCTAGAAAAGGCCTTGTATATAAAACCCAGATGTTAGTAGAGCTCTGCCTAAGAAAATGTACTTTGGTTATTTGGGACCCTTTAGTTTTGATTTAATTTTATTGTGATTACCTATTTGCTGTCGTAGCGGCAATAGAAACGGGCATTATGTATAAATTGTACCTGTCTTTTTATTACGATTCTTGAGATATACTCCTGTGCATTGGCGCGCATTGGGTCGATTACGGGGTAGGCAGTTGGTAGTTTGCGCCGCTGCTGCGCGCCACCAGCACTAGCTGTGACAGGGTGATTTTCCACCGGTGAGGCGAGACGAGACGAGAATTGAAATCTGTATGCATTCTCGCATCCGCTGCGAGCCGCCGCGGGCATTGCCATACAAATTTCAATCCTCGTCTCGCCTCGCCGGTGGAAAATCACCTTAACAGATGAGCAGTGCAGCGACATTGATTATAGTTTGTTTCCTGAAAAACTCAAAACATGGCGTGGGCAATGGGTACTGTTATTTTTCTACTGTTTCCACTAAAGGCAGCTGTCGGTAATTAGGCTCAGATAACGAGTCATATCTATTGAATCAGGACGCTATGCGCTAGTTAACTAAATGTTGATGTAGTAATATTAATGTTCTAGATACAACGAGTACATTGGATTGACATTAATTGCAGGTATACTGAGGCTAATTACACGGAATATCAGATTGTTATCTATTATAATTATGGATATTTGCAACATGCAAAATAATCTTGTAGATCTAGTAATTTCATAAAGCATTAGATACGCTTAATCATAGTTGTTTATTACCAACTGATGGAGCTTCATTCTGGCAATGCAAAATATCCCACTAATATGCGAACGTTTGTAAGTCTGTTAGTTTGTTTGTTACTTAATCACGTCTAAACCACTGAACCGATTTAGATAAAATTCGGTATGCAGATAGTTTGAATCCCGAAGAAGGTCATAGGGAAGTTTTTATCCCACAAAATTGGAAAGTCCTCGCGGTATATCGATAAACGAATTTTGCGCGGACGGAGTCGTGGGTAACGGCTAGTAATAAATACATTTATAAATCATATATAGTGCCAGATAGATTTTTATAGCCCTTTTATTTAATCTACTTTCAATAAACATAAAGTTGACTATACGCACATAATTAAACTTTTGATACCGACTGAAAAATCAGCTCGTATTACTTGATTCGCCTTAAACATATTAAGGGGCTGTTGATTAGTCTTAACTGACGGTTAAATGTGATGCCGTCTCTATCTGTTTTGTTCAAATAGACGGAGACGGAATCACATAAACGGAATAAAATTTAATAAAATTTCAGTTAAGACTAATCAATGGATGGTGAAACAGCCCCTAAATGTAATAAAGCACGTGTAAGCTAACTTATTTGATTACAAAAGTGAAAAGAAAAACCATGCAACCTGCAGTCGGTCAATAATTTGGTAGCTCGAAGGCCTCGCATAGTAATGCTGTTTGTATTCCTTTAAGAAATTGTTGATTTTGTTTGTTTTCCGGCCAAAGCGCGAAACAATTGAACACTTCCGGTAACTTGGGCAGGCAGCGAATACAACTACAAACTCTTCGACTTTAGGTTAATCAAGATCTTAAGTTTAACACTAAATTGCAATGATAATAAATATGAATGGTATTGTATTGTACTGTAAAACTCTTAATTGTACATAAAACCACATGAAATTAACACATAACAGGATAATAAGAAGTAAAAAGGCGAACTTGTCCCTTATAAAGGGAAATCCTCTTCCTGTTAACCATCAAATTCACTGTTGCACAAAGGCCCTTATAACGACACAGATATCGACAGTTTGCTATCTGCATCCACCGGTTGCCCGCAACTCTCGCAATATCGTCAGTATAGGTGTGTCAAATATATTTTTAGTCAGCGATTTATGACCATCCCGGAAAAACAGATAGTTTTTTATGAGGTGTCATGTGTTAAACATGTATAAGCTTATGTAATCTAATCTGTAACTATAAATTGATATTAAATGATTAGATTTCTAAGCCCGGCTGGCACCCATCGGCCGAGCATAGATATAAATAGGAATAGTAAAATAAGTTATTCGAGAAAATTGTGCTGGAAATTTTTAAATCAAACATTCCTTGTCATTTTTATAAAGAATATTTCCATGTTATTTTTTAAAAGCAAATATTCGAAACACGCCTATTAAAATATTAAAAGAAAATACGCCAAGTTTAAAATACCCAATCCGCATAACTTTTGACAACAAAAAGCCCTGATTATGAATTCGGTAAAGCTTGATAAGTTAAAAGTTCATGCTGTTGGTCTTTTGAATTCGCAATTCTTTGTTTGTACTTATTTGAAAAGATCAATATGAAAATGAATTCAAGGGAATGATTAAAACCTTGATTTTACATCGAGATTGTTGATTTTAATCGGTTTAGTCAGATATTTGATTGATTGGTTTTATCCAATAGCGATTGTCAATTAAATTGATTATAGCTTTAGGAAGCTCTAATTAAAAAACATTTTGACAGGCCTCCCACTAGATGTACTAACGACATCGTGATAGTTGCGGGCAACCGATGGATGCAAGTGGCGAGTTGTCGTTCGTTGTGGCGTTCTAAGGGGGAGGCCTTTGTTCAGCAGTGGACCTCTTCCGGCTGATGATGATAATGATTAATTAAAAAATATTGTCAAAAATACAAGGTAACCTATTTCGATGGGTAGTATACATAGGTAACGCTGAGACTATAAAGCCGAGTTTAGACTTGCAAGAAAAATCGTGCAAGTTGCATTACATTGCGAGGCCAACGGCTGGCTGTATGTAGCCAACGAGTTTGTTGTGGTCAATCGAGCGCCGCAATGTAAAGCAACTTGCCCGATTTTTTTTGCAAGTCTATACTCGGCTTAAGACCGCCTAGGTCACCCTACCTACTGAAATTATAGCAGATATATATAGACACGGGCGCGTTATTGTATTGCCCACCGCCCCGTACAATACAAACGCACTTGACCTACTGAATGTCCCAAAGGTACGATTCCATATCAGTTGATTATATTTATAAAAACATGAATTATAAATATCGGCGGTGTAAATGTAGTTCGTTAGAAAATAAATGAGTTACCTAACTGTCGAGTTTTTATTTGGAAAGTACCAAAGTGAATGAAATTTATAGACTTATAAAACAATGTTGAAATTCAGCTTGCATATTACGTATGCATTAAATTGTACAGCAGTTTTTGTCTATGTTTGATCATAATTAGTTTAAAATTAATTAAGGACGTCATTTGTAACCTTACCACACGCAAAGGACACAAGCAAGGGCTCATTGCCGTTTTGCGAAGCCTACGAATTGACTGATTTTCAGTTGCAAATCCTATGGGGAATTAACCCAATTTCGGAGCCATGCTCATTCCCAGTGACAAATTACCGTAAGGTCGACCGAGGCGAGTGTGACAGTGGTGCAAGTGTACTTAATGGGCATTAAGTAAATATTCAAATTTATTGGTTCTATTGGACCAAGTACCACTTAAACGCTACTTCGATTTTGTTGTATAGTATTTTCTGAGATAAATGTTTTTTTTTCATCATCATTCCATTCCAGCCTATATACGTCCCACTGCAGGGCAGAGGCCTCCTCTCAGAACAAGAGGGCTTGGGCCATAAGTTCCCACGCGGGCCCAGTGTGGATTGGGAACTTCACACGCACCATTGAATTGCTTCGCAGGTTTGTGCAGGTTTCCTTACGATGTTTTCCTTCACCGCAAAGCTCGTGGTAAATTTCAAATGTAATTCCGCACATGAATTTCGAAAAACTCAGAGGTGCGAGCCGGGGTTTGAATCCACGACCCTCTGCTTGAGAGGCGATAGGTCAAACCACTTGGCCACCGCGGCGGGCTTCGGTTTTTTTTTATTATTATATAATTTCAACATTCAAAATCAATTCAAATAAAATTTAGGAAAAATTCATCAATTCATTCAAAATCAATCAAAGTATTTTATTAATAAACATGGCAGAAATAATTTATTGAATCAGCCGGTACTTTACAGAGGTCCGGATATCAAATGAACTGAAACAATTTATTTGCTCACCCGCGACCAAAATGTGTCGCGTGATAAAGATCGCAAGTGAGCAGAGTAATTGTTTGAGTTCATGACAGAAATTATTCCGAAACATTGTATAGTTCCTGCATGATCGTGATAAACGGATTTTCCGCAGATGGAGTCCCGGAGGAAAGCGACAGAAGTTGATACCATACATCTTAAAATCATACACAGCAACTGCTTTTCAATTATTACGTACAAATTGAACGCAATTTTTTCATTCAATACATAAAAATTGCTATTTATATTGTAGAAATTACACACACAGTTTAGTAAGTACTTTGTAAAATATCGTGGTAGGTACTTAACATATTTTGACACGTAAATTACACCTATCACTTCTTACAGATATTCGTTTTAACGTTTTCGACTCGAAAAGATTACAAACCGTAATATAATTACGACTGTCAAAACTCACTTCCTAAATTGTTTGAAATATAAATCAATATACAGTACGCTGTTACCCACGAAGTGGAAAACAAATTGCCAAATCCAACTTTCATTCAGCCACTCATAACCTGAATTTCTGCGTTGCAGTGACTGATGGTAAAAGTTGGAACTCAAAATGGACCTGTCCATATTTTTGGCAGAACATTAATTTCAGGGCTTAGTAGAATTTGGCAAATGATATTCCTGGAATACGTAAGTAGAGCTTAATATTAGCTAATGGAGCTACAATATTAAATGGAGGAAAATAATTGAGTTATTCGGACATTCATTATGAAAGAACAATACTGACATGGTTTGTCTATGATTTTCGTATTATTTATCCAATAGAAGATAAACTACGTTGTTCTAAAATAGGATCTAATATGCTTAGGTATATGGTTAGTTACAACATCTACTATTTTCGCTAATATTACAGTTAATAGAACTTTATCTGGAGAATTTGTTTATTTACCTACATACTTTTGCGTTGCCGTATAAAGAAGGCGCAGAAAATGTCTACTCTGTTACTCCATATTGACATAGTAAAATAGGACAAGTAGGCTCACTACGAACAAAAGTACATCGCGCGGCTTAAATGTGTGCGCGTCGGTTGGCGCCGGTACGCACGCACCCGCCGCACGCACACACTGATAATTTAAGGAGGATTAAGTTTTCTTTAACCAAGGCTGCGCTGCCGTCGACGCCGTACGTTTCGACTTTAGCTCGCTCGTTTTGCACTCGCTTCGCGAGATGATCACCTTTTACGTTCGCGTACTTTTTGTATTAGGTATAGTAGTGTAAATTAGTGGTATATAAGTGTAGTGTAATAGTTTCGTGCAAGGACACATAAAAGAATGATTGAATATTTGAATACCTACCTACCTATAAACAATATAGTTATAGTATTATGTGTAGGTAAACATGAGTAGTATGTATACAGTCGCCATCACTATTCCGGTGAATTTATAAATAATATTTTTTAATTTAGTATAATAATAATATAACGGCATAGAATCTGTCTGGTTTCTCTAGACACAGACATTAGACAATTTTAAGTTAACTTTCGTACAAAAAATATTTGCCGGTAGGTAATTAATCTAAAATAGACGTTCACAACCCAAGCTCCGCGCCGGAGTAGGCAGTTAAGTCTCCTAAAGGGTCGGAGTGGACCTACTTGTCCTCTTTTACTATGATATTGATGACCTAGGCCGTATTGCCTAACGTTTCTGACGCTTGCGATCGCAATCAAATGAAAGTTTTTGTATGTGGCATCTGTCATTTCAAATACTTACTTCAAAACATTAGCTGAATTCTACTAAAAACGCAGTTTCAAACACTTATAAGTTTATAACTTAGACAGAACTCTGCAATGTCTTGACCATATAAATCTTAGAAATCTGACATAATTCTACCATCATATTGCATAATGAATTTTAATCATAATCGCGCCCCAAACGTGTAATTAATAACCGTTTTATGTAAATCAACATCCCTAAGTCATCGCCATAATTCTCTAGTGGGAAATCATAAGAGGTCTTTATTAATTTGTTGGGGATCATAAAGTAAAACATCGTAATGAATGAAAAAATTAAATACATTTATTTATGCCCAGCTGTTGCCCGTGACTGTCTGCGCGAAGAATTCGTTTATCGCTATCCCGCCGGAACTATGCAATTTTCAGAATAACTATACTGTTGAAACTTGGTAAGTAGATGTTTTCCGTGAACCGCATTAACATTTTTACACAAAAATAGAAAAAAAAACAATAAATTTTGGGGGTTCCCCATTACTTCGAACTGAAACTAAAATTTTTTTTTATGAAACTCATACGTGTGGGATATCTATGGATAGGTCTTCAAAAATGATATTGAGGTTTCTAATATCATTTTTTTCTAAACTGAATAGTTTGCGCGAGAGACACTTCTAAAGTGGTATAATGTATCTGTAACTTCTAAAATAAGAGAATTATAAAACTAAAAAAAAATACTTATATGATATACATTACCATGCAAACTTCCACCGAAAATTGGTTCGAACGAGATCTAGTAAGTAGTTCTTTTTTAATACGCCATAAATCGTAAAGTAAAGGAAACTTTTATATTATGTTAGTTTCTGCCACGTAACCCTTCATGGGCGAGTCCGACTCGCACTTGGCCGCTTTTTTTTATAATACTAATATGGATTAGAAAGGATAATAAATCGTCATATTTAAAGTGTAACAATAATGGGCGGTATAGAGCTAGATCCATCTCATCTTAATGTTATTTACGATATTTTTACACATTGCTATACTTTATTTCATCTGCCTAATTACCTATCAATCACTTGATAATCATTACATCAAACAAATAATACTTGAATAATGAGCACTTGAGCAGTCATTGTGGCCTAGTGGTTTCAAACCTGGGCTCGCATCTCGTGAGTTTTTCTAAATTACATTTGAAAACCACGAGCTTTATGCTGAAGGAATCGTGAGGAAACCTGCACGACCTACGAAACGATTGAATGGTGTTTGTGAAGTTTCTCATTCGCACTGGGTCCGCGTGGGCACTTTGGCCTAAGCCTCTCAAGAATGAAAGGAGACCTGTGCCCAGAAGTGGGACGTATATAGGCTGTAATGAATCTTCTTACCTCTTTTGGTGTTTATCGATCGCCGATTATAGCGCAGCGTTTTTAGGGTTCCGCACCAAAGGGTTCCAACGGAACCCTATTACTGAGACTCTGCTGTCTGTCTGTCTGTCTGTCACACGGATTTATGTTAGTAACATAAAAACTTTTTTATTTGACCGAACGTAATTTGTTGCTGGCCATCAACAATGTGATTGTACTTCTTTTTTAAGAAGAAAATAAAATGGTTGCTTTTCTGTCATAAGAAAGTTAACACGTATTTTTATTTCACAAATTAATTTGAATGTTGTTATAAACACTATCTCTTTGAGTCGTAATAGTTAGACAGTTGAAATTTTGCGGCCGCTATAACAACAAATACTGAATAAAATAAATATTTAAGGGGAGCTCCCATAAAACAAACGTGATTGTTTAGCCGTTTTTTGCTTGATATTAATAACGCAACAAGTATAGACGCTTGAAATATTCACAGAGTCTTTAGTTGTATAATCACTTTAAAAAGAATCTATCAAAGAGACTCAGAAATACCACGGGAGACCGAAGAGCTGGCAGTTTCCTCGCTCAACGCATCAGTCTTGCGATCCAGCGGGGAAATGCTGCCAGCATCTTTGGTACCATGCCGCAGGGTCCATTTTTAGATTTATTATAGTTTTAGCTTATTTAATTTGATTGTACCTAATATACCTTTTTTATATTTATGTAATATATAATTTCGAGATTAAACAGTCAAAATCATTCTGGATTGGAATGTTTAACTGATGTTCAACAGAGTTAAGTGATTTCACTAAAATATGCATATAAATTACTATTAGGAATTATTTTATCCAATACATAGTTTTTGTCCCAGTTACAGAGCCAAACAATTTATTAAACTAGGGGTTACTGTGCGGAGGTCCTTAGTAATGAACTAAAAAAAGTTACTTTAGTAAAGGAGGTGTTTATAGTTAATGAGCTTCTTTCATTTTATTGTCTTCATAATATCTGTTATGTGATTGGTCAATTATTTCTTTGGCTGCGCTTACTGGTTAAGTGTCGCAAGATGCAGTGAAGAAAGTATAGATATTACAGCTAGCTTCTGGCACTTCTTCATTGACCTCGACCTTTGAAACAAAGAGAGCAATTTCAATAGATGTATTGTTATCAGGAGGGCCATACAATGTGACGCCCTTGCGGATGAAATTCAAGTGGTTTCTTTTATTTGTGCTTCTAGAGTTCCTTAGTATCTGAAAAAAGAGGACAGAGCCTGTTTAGTCGCTGATTATAAGTTTACCAGGGCATTTTTTAGAGTCCCGTGCCCCAAAAAGGAAACCTTGTACTGTCATTTTGTCGTTAATTTTTCTGTGTACCAAGGTTTTTTTTCTGGAAAGCACACAGATACACAAACATCACGTCTGTATTCGCAAATGGGGTAGGCAGATCACACGAAACGTTACCGCTTCGGAGCCACTTTTAGCAATTTTCGGTTTTAAGTTTGACAAAAACGGTACAATAGTAACAGGTTCTGGAAAACAAATAGATATAAAAAGACATGTAATATTCATTACTCGGTCAGTGGCGAGGAGTGAAAATTTTTGTTAGGCAACTCGGAGAGGAGAAATAATGATACAAAAAATCTTTATTGT
The DNA here is from genome assembly GCF_025370935.1 of Choristoneura fumiferana. Taxonomy (NCBI): domain Eukaryota; kingdom Metazoa; phylum Arthropoda; class Insecta; order Lepidoptera; family Tortricidae; genus Choristoneura; species Choristoneura fumiferana. Next base: position 8,883,138 of record NC_133487.1, on the reverse strand, counting down.
ACACCAAATCAGTACAATAATTTTATACACAGAAAAAATACAGAGTAGACAATAAGCGGTCCTGTCTAGGAACGTGTGTTAGGCATGTCTGATGCAAAACCTGGGGGTTAGTGTACACACTTTAAAGTAATTTTCAATAACGTAACTTAAAAAACTAGACAACCCGGTGAGAATTGAGTTGTTACGGTGCCACACCACTGCTCAGTAGGTATAGATATTTATATTCATAATTCTAGTGCCTGATGAACCTGGATGCTTCCTAGCATTATAATGTAGCTCTAACGACTAAGTCAGCGGGTCGATTTATTATTTTGCGCCTCTTGTAAGCTTTCTCGTTTTTCGTAAATATGTAAATCATATCTCGTAAATTAATAACAAAGTTCTGAGTTGATCATATTGTTATATGAAACTTGTAGTAACTTATTGGAATTCCAGGTATTGAACAAAATAAACTACGCCTTGATTAGTACCTTCGTGAGGAGAATTGAAACAAACAATACTGGATGTTGTAACTAGAAACTTTGTGAGCGAGAGGTAAACTTAAACCATAACGTACCGCCAATTTGAAGGATGAATTGAAGGACCGTTTATTCAAAGTTTCATACAGAAGAGTGTTTGCCCGTCAAAGTTGCTTAAAGATAAGCACTTGATATTACTTAATAAGTTTTCTATCTATATATCTATATTACATCCCAGTAGTTTTGTTACACAGTCTTAAAGAATACTACGAGTCGACGCTAAGTAAATTTATAAATTATATTACAAATTAAAGCTTAATAACACAAAAGGATGCTGGCGGTTCGAAATGCCAATAAGCGGTTAACTGGTACATTGTAGACGTAGATATCTCAGACAAGGTCCGTAATCAGCTTAGTACGAGAAATAGCGAACTTTATCTGGCCCGCCAACGGTCGTCCGCAGGGAGTGCCAAATATTTCAAGCTGCGTTCCAGGCTTCTCAGTCCTCATTCAGGCACGGTGGCAGCAGGACGTATCCGCACAGAACCTGTGCAAGTCTTCGACACCAACGATACTTCCAAATCTACTTCAACTTTACAGTGACGAAACTCAGTTGAGATTGTGGACTGCATTAAAAAAACTTTCATCAAGTTCATGGTTGAATTTAGTGTTTGCACTTAGTGAAAACGAGAGTTGAAATTGTTGACATTGTTAGCCTATGTGTGGGTGAGTGGAATTATTACACAACACGTTTTTCTCTATGGCTAATCTACTAGTGCATCTGTTTTAAATTATAACCGTGACAGCAGATTTAAAAAAAATGGCCAGTCTCTGTTCCTTTCGGAAGATAACGAAATAAAAGTTTTCCTGGGGAACTTCTATCTCGAATATTTTCCCTCGGGCCCGGAATAATTTGTCAACGTAATGTTAACAAACTCGGGAATAACCAGACATCGATAGGAGGATTTTCCAGTAATTTTTTCACTCCAGTTACAGAGGCGCCGTTTTGTCAGCATAGCTTTTAATTTACTGCTCAAATTACCTACTCTTTTATTCATTACAGTAATTTTACGCTTCGTAGCACTGCCCTTTCTGCAAAGAATGCCTAATTTATTTTCCTTTCTTATTCAAAACTGCATAATTTTTTCTGTTGGTTAAAGTAACCAAAAAAAGTCAAAAATGATTTCATTGAGCTAAATGCACACACTTTAGTTTAGAATACTTGCTCCGCGTATGTTGATAAGGCTGAATAAACTACACATTATGCCTTATAGAAATGTAAATGTACTCTAATTTCTTGAATATTTTCTTTTCTTGGGAAAATAAATTTGTTTGTTCTGTATTGGGAGAGGACTGGCCCTCGAGACTTGAGGTGCTTGAGTGACTTGATTACAAACCAACCCTTTGAGAGATGGAAATAGATTTTCTTTGATTAGGCGAGCTCCGCACTCGGGCGCGATCACTCAATTTCCTTTTTAGGACTAATCCAGTCTAAATTCAGCCAATTTTCATAAATACATTTGTGCATTAGGCATCGTGTGTAGATTTCATTTTTAACGCCCGACGCAAAAAGGGGGGTGTTATAAGTTTGACCTCTATGTGCGTCTGTCTGTCTGTCTGTGGCACTGTAGCTCTTAAACGGGTGTACCGATTTGAATGCGTTTTTTTAGTTGAAATCAAGTTTTCTAGCGATGGTTCTTAGTCATGTTTCATCAAAATCGGTTGAGCCGTTTTAGAGATATTGAACATTGAAGTGACAGTCTGGGGTTATCCAACTTTTTCTTGATTAGGTTATTTCTAGATGAGGTTATTTCAGATTTTCAAGTGTCGTTAAAAATTACGATTTAGGTAGGTTTGTTACAAATCATAGATTGCGATGCGATGCATTTTTATTAAGTATATCTTAAACACGTAGGTTTTGTCAATAAGCTATCATTTTAACGTATAAATAATATGTATTAGGATGTTGTGTTTGATGAATGAACAATTGGTCTGTTTTTAACCCCCGACGCAAAAAGAGGGGTGTTATAAGTTTGACCGTTATGTGTGTCTGTGTGTCTGTCTGTCTGTGGCACCGTAGCTCTTAAACGTGTAAACCGATTTGAATGCGGTTTTTTTTATTTGAAAGCAGGTTTCCTAGCGATGGTTCTTACGCATGTTTCATCAAAATCGGTTTAGCCGTTTTTGAGATATTTCAATATCTTTATAGTGACAAAGGTTATCGGTTTGATTAGGAATATATTATATTACTTGACGTCCAATAAAAAACTAGGGTATTCTAGCAACTATATTGATGAATGATGAAGTAAGGATTCGGGCATAATATGTTTTTTTTTTAGTCCAATAGACCTGGTGTTATGGCACGGAATCTGCCAAACTATACCCTTCCACAATATCCTTCGATTGCTGTGGCTAAATTTTATATACCAATATTTCTGTCATAGATATTGTATGGATGTATGTAAACTTTTTATTGCATGTAAAGAAACGATCTCTTCCAGCTAACTGGTTGAAATCGTACTAATCCTATCCTACTAATATTATAAATGTCAAAGTTTGTGAGTGAGTGAGTGAGTGAGTGAGTACCTATGTTTTACTTCTTCACGCTGAAACGGCTTTTCGCATTTAGATGAAATTTGGCAAAAAGATAGTTTATGACCTGGATTAAAACATAGGATACTTTTTATCCCGATATTCCCACGGGATAGGGATAAAATCTCTAAATAACAACCGCTGGGCTTAGAGTCATGACATTTGGTGTGTGGGTAGCTGGACGTCTGGATTAACACATATGCTACTTTTTATCCCGATATTCCCACGGGATAGGGATAAAATCTCGAAATAACAACCGCTTGGTTTAGAGTCATGAAATTTTGGCATGGGTGTTATAATTTAACGTCAATGAAAACCACGATGTAATTTTAGGGAATTCCCACGAATATTATGCCTACCTAACCTTTTGCTAACCTCAGAAAATCTCTGTGTATATGTCGTAGAATTTGTTTATTGCTATCCCGCGGAAACTATATTCTATGCCCTTTCCCGGGACTTGTACTACCTGTATCCCAAATTTCACCCAAATAGGTTCAGCAGTTAAGACGTGAAGAAGTAGGTAACAAACAAACATACAGACTTACAAACTTTCGCAATTATAATTAATATTAATAAGATTAACTTTGCTATTTTTCATATCATAATTGAAAAACAATAAAAATACCTTTTCTATTTTGTTAAAAAGTAGAAACGTCTTCCTGTAAAATACCTAAAGAGGCAGAGGTAAAGAACATTCTGCAAGAAACGGAACGTTTATAATATTGCTAATTCAAGAAATATTCTGTACATTATTTATAGTTTTTAATCGCCAGTTTGGATCAAAATGTGATGACCTTTAATCATATACGAATAGTTAACTTTTCACAACTGCACTGCACTAAATTTGATGAAATTTGGAATGGAAAAAAGCTTAAACTTCTTAGCAGAAACTACGAGTACAATATTTTAAACAGGGAATGATAATGATGAGACCACGAAACACAATTATTAAATTATGTATTAATATTGTGTTATTTTGTAAGAGTCTACATTACGTATTAATCTACTTACAAAGTAAAGAATATTATGTCTTCATCTTATTACTTCTTTTATTCATTATCATCATCATTATTACGATTTCACAAATAATGTTTAGAACCCCTTCTTCTGTGACCTTCTAGTGTCCAATGTTATCCTGAATGGACTATAGGCGTACTCCTGGACGACGCCTATAGTCCAAAGTGCGTGGAAATCGGTTTGAAAAAAAAATCTAGAATATTTTAGTGCTTTGAGTTATTTGGACTGAATATCCCGAAAAGGTTTTCCATCGCATTTTTATTTAAAATGTGGTCGCGCCTTTGACGTGGTACACTCCATATCGATTAACATGGAACATTATCATTATCATCCACAACTAAAACATCCTGCCTGACAAACATTTACACCCACCTGCTAAAATTATTCCGGATAAATTTAAGAACAACTTTTATATTAATTCGAACAATTAAAAACGTACTTAAGCAGGAAAACAACACCGGTACGGGACGTGGAAACAATAAACACATTTCTCAATTAAAGCTCAGCACTGTGGAAATTTCTGTAAAAAGCAATGTAATTGCGAGGTTTGCGACCCCTGCATAGAATGTATTAACGGATAGATAAAAAGATAACAAGTGCGATCCCGTACTGCAATTTGAATATAATGTTTTAATTTCTGTGTCGAGAGTTTGGGTATTAACAGTGTTATAAAATTCTAGGGTAGCAAGAAAGTGCCACATGCTTTGAATAGCTCGAATCGTCTAATGTTAGCCGGATTTTATTTTAAATTGAATCAAACTTATAAAGAGGTTTTAAAATGTTATGTTCTTTATAAATATACATATATAAAAAGAAAAGTCCCAGCTAATTCATCAACGCCCCGCCCTAAGCTTTGGACCTGGATTCATGTAAATTAAATAAGTAAATTAATTTTTAACGTCATAGAACAATAATTACTGACACCACCAATTGATCAAGTCTCATACTAAGTAATGTTCTACAGGGAACTGGAAAATGAAAATACATACATAAATTCATATTGACAAAAGTACATAAATTTTAAACATCAAAGAATACTTGTAAACTTTTCAGTTTTTTTTTTTATTTGCACCGTCAGTGCATTGAACCCACAATCTCTTGCTTTGTAGTCAAAAGAACTCCGTGAGCTTACGTTTGATTGAAGCTTTAAATATTATAATCATCAATAATTTTGGCTCACCGAATTTAAAGCTTACAAAACATTATAAGCCCCAAAGAATTATATAAGCTGTCAAAATAAATTATGTATAATCAAATACCTGCTGTCTTAACAATCGATCTATAGACAAAAAACAATGTTTTCCTTTGCTTCACGAGTTTCCAAAGTATTTGTTTTTGATCAGCAATATTATTCTTTGCAAGGTTTAGGGTGCCTTCCCTGTAAGTATTTTGGGGATGAATTATTGTTTCTAATCTAAACAAACATTATAAGATTGCTTAGCCCATTTTTCGAGTTAGGGACCCGTTTGTAAACTATTCAGCTTTAAAATGCTAACTTTTGTTGTAAGTGTCCTCTCTCCGCAAAATAAACTGTTGATGAATTTATTAAAAAGGAACATTATCACGGCCTTGTAAGTTTTACAAGATAAAAAAAAAAGTCAATCAAAGCTTTATTTGAATACTAGTTGTTGCCCGCGACTCCGTCCGCGTAAATTTTGTTTATATTGCGGGAACTATTCAATTTTCCGCGATGAAAACTATCCTAAGTCCTTCCCCGGGACTCAAAATATCTGTTTATCGAATTTCATCTAAATCGGTTCCGTAGATTCATAGTTTAGGTACCCCTAAAAACTCACAAGCTTAACGTCTAAATAATATTATTAGTAGGTATTATAGTATAAGTATTAGTATAGATATAGGTGTGGTGTGGTAGTATAGGTGTGTATCGCTTACTACTTCTGGTGTACAATAAAGAGTCTTTGTATTGTATTGTATTGTATAGATTTGTTGTTTATTACTACAGAATCCTACACGCGTAGCCCGACACGGATTTGGTTGTTTTTTTACTTCGACTTGCATGAAAATGTTCACGATAAGTGGTTCCTTAGGTATGTTTTATGATTGACAAGTCACAAGCGAGACTTATAGACAAATTCCCTTGTTAAAAGATAAGGTCGTTCAATAGTGTGTCGAGGCTGGATAACTTTTATTTTAAATAGCCTATTTAGTTTCCTACTGCTGGGCTAAGGCCTCCCTTCTTTCCTCTCCATTCTGACGCTATTTCTGGCTAGTCCTTTGCGTACATGTATAAAATCGTCTAGCTGGATAACTAGTACTTGTTACTGGCAATGAAAATTCTAACAAACCAAATTAAAAAGTTATTCAATAAAAAGTAGATTGTACACGAGCATAAAACGAGCCATTTTATCCGAGACGTTCATATAGCCACCCGAGCCGGTACGGCGAGGGTGGATAGACACGTCGAGGGGAAAATGGATTTCATGCTCGAGTTTTACACTCTGCTTTTCACTTCGATTACGAGGAGATGAAATAACAACAGAGGAAACATTGTTCACTTACTAGGTACCTTTTATTTTTCATGCATTGCTAATATTTATTTTATATTTATTTTATATTAATTGCTAAAAGTGGCTCCGAAGCGGTAACATTTCGTATGCTCTGCCTACCCCATTTGGAAATACAGGCGTGATGTTTTTGTGTTGTTGTGTTGTGTGTGTTGTTGTTAGATTTATTAATTTATTTTGATTTGTTTGATTGATTTTTAGTTTTATACAAATTAAAAAATATTAAAATAATACATTGAAACTTTTTTGTTTGTGGCTGTTTAGGTCTTGGTCTTAGACGAAGATTTTACTTTATGCACTAGAGCAAAAAAAGTCATTTTATGTCGCCTAAATCCAGCATCAACACGTACTTTACGAGCATGAGAAGTGAAAAAAGTATTTACACTTAAGCAACGAAGCAGGAACTTAATAACAGAGATGGAGTTATAATGGAGTTACCACGCGTAAACGACAAAGACAACAGTATTATGAAATTTGCCACGTTGCGCGACGGAACCCTAAAAAGAAGAAAGACAATAAAAGGCCAGCAACAAATCACAGCTGAGGATGCGTAAACACACTTCGCTCGCTCGCACATAGCCAACCCTGCACAGTGGGGGCGCTATTTCACAACAATTTTCATCGAAATGATATTAGGTATTACGTACCATTAAATCCGGCAACTTTACCGTTGGCCGTGCCGGCAGAAAATTCAATAATGTCATTGAATAAGCGAGGAAAAAGATCCGCGGAATATTCGGGAAAAGTCGCTTTTTGTCCGGTTCAGGGGATTTGTGAGCGTATTGAGTGTTTGAGATTATTCCAAAAAAATCATTGGGTATCTACCGGAGCTTTGATTTTTTTCATCATGACACATACAGTACCACTACCATGAGTTTACAGTGAACGTACTCGATAGCGACGGCGTAAATTATTTGTAGAGGCGCTGTACAATTCTCCATTCAAATAATTTACGCCGTCGCTATTGAGTACGGTCACTGTAAACTCATGGTAGTGGTACAGATCAAAATGGTCCTGGGTTTGCAAAAGCATTAATCAGTTATAGAGCCGCAAGATAGACTGAAGGTGGCAGTTCAATAAAATCAATTGCATATTATAGTACCTCCTTACATCAAAAGACATGAATATAAATTCTGAAACGATTCACTGTAATCATCTAAATACATACGTGTTAAGCATAGACGTGTGTATTTTGGTTAATACTGTTTAATATCATTCTTTGGTACAAAATTATCAATTGTGAGTATAGTGCAGAGCAATGTTCTTATAGAGAATTAAATATAATGACTGCTATCATTATCATTAGATATTTATATTTGTATTGTAACTGCATAAAAAAACAGAATACTTTACATTTGCCTAGATGGCTATTATAAATATTATAAAAGGTACCATTATAATAAGAATCTCAAATCTACATACTCGTATATGGCGTACTAACACTTCCTTCCACGTCCAAGTCAAGTTTCTTACTTTGAGAAGTTTTCAAGTTTTCCATGCAGCAGTCTGTCAAGGTTGAAAGCGCCCTCACTGTTTCTAAGTCCACTACAATCTAGCTAGCAACTATTACGGAACCAACCACTGACTAGGCTGTCCCACGTTCGTTAACTTCAAACGTTAACTCCATTTCCTCTTCTTTTATTGCAACTCAAATATCTCGCAACTGCGTAGGTATCGTTAGGTTTATCCGCTTTCTTTGTTAAGATTTCCGATGACGCGCTCTAAATAAATGTTTTATTTTTCTCGTGCCTTTATGGCCGAGTGTTTTTTGGAACGTTCCGTGGTTTAACTTGTGGATGGTATATTGAGATGTTATTTTTTCTCTTGCTTTATAACATTTAAGATTGTTAATATCCACAGTGCATAAAGTTCAAGTATTTTCTTCGAGACTTATTTTGAGTAAAATCTTCGTTTTTCCTCAAGAATTGTTTAACTTCCGTGGATGTAAGGAACATTTATTACAGTAAAAAAAATTTTTTTTAAGGATTTTTGTGCACAGAATAGAAGAACAACAGAACATAGTACCTATAGAGTTGTTGTACATTTTGATTTCTCACAATGTGTTAATTGTTAATGATTTTAATTACGTAGCAATGTGATACAAGCAGGATTATTATTATTATCAAACCAACTTTAAGTCTGAAGGTATGTCATTTAAACTAGTTTAAAACCTTTAGATCTATAGGATAAGTTACTTTCACTTGAATATTTTCGTTAGTGATTGGTTTTTGGATGCAAGTAAGTGTTTCAACAGGTCTAACTGCGTATCACGCCTATGTTACTAATATGCCTATGTCGGTTACCTAATGTTCGCCGCATATTAGGCAGATTATATGGCATAGCAACGTTTCGCCGAATAACGGTACGCCGATGGATTGTACGCAAGTTTGTTTCGCAAAAAAACGTTTCGTAACTCAACCTTTAGCAGACTATTTACTTAGCTATTGAGTCAGCCGAAAAACTAATTCACCAAAATAATGGTAATATTGCAAACGATTTTGTCGAACAACCTTTCGCTTTTTGTAACGTTTGAACTATTATATTCAGTGCGCATTATCAACTTTTTCGCATCTTTTCGTTTCGCATGGGGAATGGCATTCAATACCGCGAATATGTGTGGATTACGGCCTCATTAGCATTTTTACACGCCGGCCGTGCTGCCGCGCATTCTTATGATTTCTTGACTGTACATACATATTACGCAATTAGTGTATTTGTAAACCATAATTTGGATCTAAAATGACTATTTATGCACGCCTCGAACAAACATTGTTCTGAAACTAGCAGCTCTCGCGTACTGGCTTCGCCGCCGCAAAATATACACTCAAATTACCGAGGGCTCCTGCATGATACTCGATAAACATTTACAATTTAAGAAAAACTATATATTTTTTGGCTGAATTTATACTTGTCGTTTAGCTCATATTTATCTACGCGTTTACGAGCGTATTTACACCGTTACAAATTAACAAATGAATGCTATACGACAAATGAAAATGTGATCCGCTACTTTTGATGTCTGACTGAACACTCCATCACTGAATTTTAAATATACTTAAATATGTTTATAATAATTGTTATTAATTAAACAATGAAACATCATTAAAGAAACCATGATGATAGGTAAATCTACTAAGTACTGTAAATAATACTAACGAACATCGAAGACTATAACAAACATTGTATTCGTCAAAAGAAAAATCTGCCAATAGTTGTCTGCGAAACGAAAGTCTGCGTAATTAACTCGGCGAAACGACAGGTCACCGCCTATGTCATATATGACATTGAGGTACAGCATTAATAATAATATTGGCTACGGGTGGGCCAAGCTTTCAAAGCGCAAAAAATGTATAAAACGAAAAAAAAAGGATTGCTGAACTGGTTTGGTTACTTGACGTTTAGCCAAAATGTACTAATTAGGAACCAAAATAATGCTAATATTGCCAAACTGATTTTGTAAGACATCACCTAACTTTTAGCTACTTGTAGGCTTTAGTTTTGTAGTCACTCATGTTACAATCGACATTTTTTTTTTACTGTTACCAAATCTTTTTTTTTTCAGTGATCTCTGAAGGTGACTGTGTGGTTTGTGGAAAACTGATTCTTGCAAATCGCACTTTAAAAATCTCAAAATATTAACACTGCTGTGTCTGTACATACATATACGAAATCTGTGTATTTGAAAAATAATATGGATCTAAAATGACTTATGCACGCCTTCGACACAAACTTTGTATCATGAAATCTAAGAGAGCTCTACGCGTACTTGGAATGGCCCCAAATATACAACAAATTACCGAGGGCTATGCCATGATACACTTAGACACGAATTTCGAAATATTTGCTGGGTCGGTTAGTGCGGCGAGCAAATCTCTGTGGCGGGGTAATCTCATACGATTGCCTTAGCAAGCAAAGCCAGTGAGACGTTGCCGCAGTACTCAAAGATAAACAACAGCACAAGATTGCTTACCCGCGACCTTATGATATCTACGTCTATGCGAAAAATGTATGGTCATGCAGCTCCTCCCCCTCCACACTATAAGAACACACTCAAATCACACAAACAACTATCACCACCATCACACTACATCCGGGTTTCTTAAACTTCTTGTAGTCTGGACTTTCACCATTTAAACAATTCTACGGACCCCTTTGACAGGGGAAATTTCTTATTAAATATGTTTACAGACTGACCTACTGCAAATCCCTGATACTACTGACCCCTGAGGGGCCAGTGGATCCTATTTTAAAAAACCCTGCACTACACTGTCGCGTTTCGAACTCAACTAGAGTTTATCCTCAGAGCATGGTGAACGATTAACGTAAACAGTTATTTAATTTTGTGAAGGTGAAGACTATACTCATAATATTTAGGTATTCAAGAGTAACTAAAGGACTTGTAAAAACAAGATATTACGATAATGTGTTTTTGTCCTGCTTTTGTAAGTAAGGAGCATCTAATATAATTTTTGTTTTGAAAAAAAAAGACTAGTCAAAGTTTCTTGCGGCGTATTCTTCTTGGGAATGATAGACATTACGAAAATGCTGGTAGTATAAAAAAAGTGGCTTGCAAAAGAGCTCTATCCGGCCTACTAATACACTAAACATTTTGATTTCTAAATATTAAGAGCACAAAATCATGGATACGTTGTGAGTTAATACATTGCTTTACTGTTGGTGTGGATGTAGTGTGAAACCAGCTTAATATTATGCTTACTTGGCTTACGGAACAGACACTTCTCTTGTAGCAATGAAAAATGTGTAGCTGTCAGCAATTTTACTTGAAGGAAAAAATGACTACGGATGTGTTAGTAAATA